>NW_025813708.1:232500-370103 GCF_021917145.1 Hypomesus transpacificus | reverse complement strand
CATGGGGAGGAACGGTGGGGTTGGAGTGTTTGCCGGGTGTCGTAGAGTTCCACATATCCTATTACTCATGAACACACTGTTGAGAGCGTGAAGCATGCCATGACATCATCAGATCGTCTGGGCTGAATACAGCTTTAAAGCTAAGTCGGAACATCATGATAATGTTGTTATTTAACAGAGGCTTTTATACAAAGTAGTACGCAAGGGAGGATTGGAACCTCTTTTTCTTTTTGAGTTGTCCCGGGAGATGTTCCTTGTCTTCTTTGAAGGGTTGAGGTGCAGTTCTACGGGCGTGTATGTGAAGCCCTCTGTGACATTGCTTGTAAAAAGGGCTATGCAAATAACATTTGATTTGAACCTGCAACATCTTGGGGCCTTGGGCTGAATGTGATAGCCTTAGGGCTGAATGTGATAGCCTTAGGGCTGAATGTGATAGCCTTAGGGCTGAATGTGATAGCCTTAGGGCTGATACAGGATCACTGTTGTGAATCATTGGTGTGGATGTGTGAGGTGTGGTTCCTGCGTCCAGGATTAAATGTCACCATGTTTGTCCAGTGACACTGATGAGAGGGACAGGACTGCTACTGGTCAGCTCTGCTCTTCCAGGCTGGCACTCCTTTGCTCTCTGTCCCCCTCCTCTTCTCCTTTGCTGTTGTGGATTTGTTCTCTTCTCCCCCCTCTCCTATTCAGCTGTCTCTCCTCTCTTATCTCTCCTCTTACCTCTCCTCTCCAGCTGTCTCTCGCTCCTGTCTCCTCTCTCCTCTCTTTTCTCTCCTCTCTTCTCCAGCTGTGTCTCTCTCCTCTCTCCTCTCTTCTCCAGCTGTGTCTCTCCCCCCTCTCTCGTCTCTTCTCCAGCTATGTCTCTCTTCCCTCTCTCATTTCCAGCTGTGTCTCTCTCCCCTCTCTCCAGCTGTGTGTCTCTCTCATTGACCAGGTGTGCTTTGTGCTCTCATGGGTCTCCTGACCTTCAAAGCTCCTCCATCGCCATGGTAACACCTCCCCTTTGGTGAGAATATTTCTGTAGTTCATTTGAATAAAGATCTGTACACAGTGTGCGTGTGTGTTGGCGCGCATGTGTGTGTGTGACAAGAGAATAACGGGTGCACGTGGCGTTCAAACGCAGCGCGGCTCAGCCCGTGACTCACCACGGTGACGGCGTCGTTGAGCAGCGACTCGCCGAAGACGATGATGAAGAGCGTCTCGTTGACGTGGACCTCCTCAAAGACGGCCAGCACAGCCACAGGGTCCACGGCCGAGATCAGAGCCCCGAACAGCAGGAACTCCATCAGCCCGCCCTCAACCTTCTCATCTTAACACCCATTGGACGACAAGCTCAATAGTCAGCTCGGCTGCCATTCAAGTTTGGTGTTTCTTTCACTGAAATCAACTGTTAGTGTCGTGAACTATGAAACACTGTATCCAGACTCCAGTTAGCATGTCCCAAGGGACAAGCCAATGTCGAACTAGGTAAGGTGCAGATTAATGCAAAAGTTAAACTATTATGGGATGCCTTGGAAATACATTTTTCCTTACTACTTCAAAAAGGCAATATCAAGTCGCCGCCATGTCCTCCCAGTACGTCTGCTCCTATTCCCCCCCCCCCCCAGTTGTTATGGCAACACAAGGATAACCCCCTCTACTCTCTCCTCCCCGCCCCCCCCCCCCCCCCACACACACACACACACAAGACTAGAGGTCTTCCCCCTCAGCTCACCTATGACCCCGAGCATCTTCATCCCGTAGAGGCAGAACCCGGTACAGAAGGCGTTCCAAAGGGTCCCGACCACCGCGTACAACAAGATGGCCCCTAGGTTGTCGAAGAAGAGCCTGGAGGGCATGAAGTACCCGGCGTCGCCCACGATGGTGGGCAGCAGGAAGAGGAAGAACAGGCCTGGGTCCAGCTGGTACAGGGACCTCTTACTGGCGATGAGGACGATGCCGCCCAGGACCAGGCCCAGCAGGATCAGCATGCAGCTCTCTGGGACCACGGTGGTGAAGCGCTGGGAGAAGTGGAACACTGTGGGGGGGAGGACACACAGACACAGACACACACACACACATAGACACAGACACACACACACACATAGACACAGACACACACACATAGACACATGCACACAGACATACACACACACACACATAGACACACACACACATAGACACAAACACACAGACACACACACACACAGACACACACAGACATACACACAGACACACACACATAGACACACACACACACATAGACACAGACACACACACACACAGACACATGCACACAGATATACACACACACACACACATAGACACACACACACATAGACACACACACACACACAGACATACACACACACACACAGACACAAACACACACACAGACACACACACACACAGACACACTCACACAGACATACACACAGACACACACAGACATACACACACACACACACACATAGACACACACAGACACACACACAGACACATGCACACACACACACACACAGACACACATGCACACAGACATGCACACCGACACACACAGACATACACACAGACACATGCATGCAAGACAACACACAGACATACACACAGACACACACATGCACACACACATGCACACATTTACACACAGACATACACACAGACACATGCACGCAAGACAACACATACACAAGACACACACATAAATACAATGAACATGTTTGCCAGTGTCATATATATATATATATATATATATATATATATATATATATATATATATATATATACATACTAAATACTACAACAGTATTCCCAGCCATCTGGAGGGATGCAGTCTCTTATTAACCAGTGATGAAACACAGTCCAGTAAGTCAACAACAGGGCACACACATTACGTAACTCCCATCCTGTTACACCTACAGTGTCACACACCTACCTGTGTATATCAGTTGTACATGTCACAGCATTCAACACTTAGGCTCAGCTTCTCATACGTGAATTAAGCCTAGTCCTAAAGTAAGTGAAAAATTCAGTGAGGATCTCCATTGAAAACGTGTTTAGTCCAGGCTTAATCCCTGTCTGGGAAACTGGGTCTTGAGGTTTATTTTGTGAAACCAATACGTTTTATCGAGTGAGTAAGAAGAGATCAGTACCATTCCGGCAAACCACGTATAGCTAACAAGGTGGTCTCCATATCCGTATTAGAGATTTACTACGATTCCCAGAATGCACTACAGTCCACAGTACAAAGGGCCAAGTCTTGAGCTTGCTCTTAAGCCTTGTATTCTAAGGACCACGTGCTAAGACTCAGTTGCTACAGTAACACAGAATTACATTAGAACACAAAACGTCAACACACACACAGAGAGAACTGTATGGCACAGGCCCCAATAATACTGTACGTAATCTTTAACAGGCCTGTTAGCGCCAGCTGGACAGAGTAAGATAAAGACCTTACGACTGTAGGTGTCAATACTTATTAAATTGGGAGTAAAAAAGGTCAGTGAGTGAATAAACCTATTGTTATGTTTAAAATACTGTAGGTTTGTAGTCACAGGGGAAAACTGTATGATGCCGCGGATAATGTATTTGGTTTGTATTTTTATTATTTTATTTAGCTGATCAAAAAAATAAATAAACTGAAATAGCTCAACCAAAAAAAATCCTACAAAACCAAAAGGTTCTTGCAAGAAATGTTAGGGAAATATCATTTAAAACTTTGGGTCATCAACATCTAGTACTGTAGATATACGACATAGTCTCTCAGACAGCGTTTAAGGGGTTAAACTGTTCCGCTTGTTTAAGAGAAAGGATAATAAGAATAATGAGAGTGTAATGACTGGACTGAAGACAACATAACACTCCTGTCCCGTGTGTGTGTGCGTGTGCATGTTTACCCGCCTCTGCCTAGAACATATCAATCAAGGTCGGCCGTGAGTCACCATGTGGGAAAGAAGAAAGGGGATGGGCAACACACACACACATCACACATGGCCACACACATCACACATGGCCACACACATCACACATGGCCACACATGCACTCACACACACACACACACACACAGACACACACACACTAACGCATTCACACACAGATGGCCATTCACACAAATTAGCATGCGCACACTTGAAAAAGATGCAAACACACATCCACTTGAAGCCACCTACTCATACACACAAACATATGCACCCAGTTGTCCTTCAAACAGTGATTAAAAAGCTCTGGTCTGGTAATGACACAGAAAGGGACAGATTTCCCCTCGTCTGCCAGTAGAGACATGAGGAGAAACCCATCCACACTGACAGTCTATCTGTGGCTAACACCACTCATTACTGTCTAGCTGCCCCGGCATTACAGAGGCCTATTAAACACACAGGACACAAGTGGCAGAGATGTTCAGGCAACTACGTGCATGTGTGTGACTGTGTGTGTGTGTGGTGTGGTGTTTTACAATACCCGGAAGTGCAAAATAGGCTTGTTATGGCTGAGCGTGACCAATTAAGCGATGGCCACTGAGGTCTGTTGTGCAATAATACAAGGACAGCTGTTGGCTGTTACATCAAGATGGTACATTGGACAAACTTCCTACCAGTCATGCTGCCCGTGTGTGCCTTCCAAAGCAAGGCCACAGGACAAGCGTTTTCCTGTGTTGCGTCTCTGCTGAGAACACGTGTGCATTTACCTCCCGAAACCCAGACTCCATGAACGTGTGGAAGAATGATGTGGGGGCAGAAACCTAGAGAGCGTTATTTCCAGTTGGAGAGCCACAGATTGGGAGCCTGAGTAAATGCACGGTTGAGTCAGCGCTGATCTTGATCTACCAGTGTTAAGCCTGACGTATGTGTTCCAGGTGGAAAGAGTGTACCAGAGGGAGGGATGACGTGTGTTCCAGTTAGGTACCAGTGCTTCCCTTTGAATCATCCTACTGACTGGGCAGGAGAGGAGGAACACAGGACTGTGAAAGGTCATAAAGGACGAACTGAGAAGCGAACGAGGCAAGTGAAGAGTGAGGAAAGGAAGAAAGATGGTGGAGGAGAGAGTGCAAAACACAGAGAGGGAGGGATGGAAGGCGAGGAACTGAGAGAGAGAGGAGGGGAAAAAAAGGGGAGGGACAAGGGGGGGTAGCGAGAGAGCAATAGAGAGAGGGAGAAACACAGAGAAGGACAGAGAGAGGATGCCTGGCTGTGGGATCTGGCTGTCTCGGGTGTGTACCAGGAGGACAGCCTGTGCTCCAGTGCTCCAGGGCAGCCTGTGCTCCAGGAGGACAGCCTGTGCTCCAGGACAGCCTGTGTCCCAGGAGGACAGCCTGTGCTCCAGTGCTCCAGGGCAGCCTGTGTCCCAGGAGGACAGCCTGTGCTCCAGGGCAGCCTGTGCTCCAGTGCAGCCTGTGTCCCAGGAGGACAGCCTGTGCTCAAGGGCAGCCTGTGCTACATTGCTCCAGGGCAGCCTGTGTCCCAGGAGGACAGCCTGTGCTCCAGTGCTCCAGGGCAGCCTGTGTCCCAGGAGGACAGCCTGTGCTCCAGGGCAGCCTGTGCTCCAGTGCAACCTGTGTCCCAGGAGGACAGCCTGTGCTCCAGTGCAGCCTGTGTGCCAGGAGGACAGCCTGTGCTCCAGTGCTCCAGGGCAGCCTGTGTCCCAGGAGGACAGCCAGTGCTCCAGGGCTCCAGGGCAGCCTGTGTACCAGGAGGACAGCCTGTGCTCCTGGAGAGAGACTGGAGAGACTGAGCTCTTTAGTTTGATGACTAGAAGGGTTTGTGAAATCATTCCCTGATGTGGCCTGCCAAATGAAATGGAAAGGGTATGAGAGAAAAGAAACGAAGACGAAAAGTAAAGAAACGCAAAAATAACGAGACACAATCACACAGGTAGATAGATGCGTATGGATGTATAAAAATAAACACATAATTGTTGATCCACCACTTAATGCCTGATTCAACCGAAGGCAAATATGCACTCCTGAGCTCATCCCAGAAGGCATTGAGGTCAAAATTAAGTGAAACTAGTGTGTTTAGCCTGAGAGTACATTCAGCTTAAGTGCACTCAAAAGCTTGATAAAAAAAACATGTTATTGTGGCTGTTAATACAGGTGGGTGGAAAACTTTGCTTTCGTGTAAACCCTGAGCAAGGCAAGATCCCGTACAAAACATTTATTTTACTGGCTAGCCTCTGCTCCTTGCTATTGGAAACCACTAAAATGGTTGAAAGGTGTACTAATTTGTCCCTACGCCAACCAGTCATATTCTCACTGCATTTCTCTGTCATTGGTTTTCCTAATGGCATCTGCTCTTGAATCGCTATAGATAGAGGGGAACATTTGCCTGACGCTAGTCACAATGTCTCCTGCTGTACGAAATGTGTGGGCTGTTGAGGCAGACTCAGACACCCGGCACGACCACCCACACAACACACGAGATGCAACCCCCCACATGGCAAGACAAGACACATTAGTGCACACACACACACACACACACACACGCCTCTGACAAACAGAATACGTCTGGTAGAATGAAGTGATGGAATAAATCTGAAATAAGGGAATGTGTCACTGGTTATGCACGATATCCCAACACTGGAGCAGTGGGGTGGAAAAAAGGGGAAAGGAGAGTGAGGGGGGGAGAGAGTAAAAGACAAGCAGACACGAGGCGTACTCAAATAGTCGTGGCAACAAAAAAAAACACAAAGAGAAGAGAGACAGAATGAGAGAAAGAGAAAGAAAAACTGAGAGAGCCAGATGGTGAGGAGTTCCGATGATAGATGATAGAAACATGCCCGTTGCTTGGATATTGCTGGCTGAGCTAGTAGGCTTTATACTAGGGACTACCAGGGAGTCAGGTGGCTGAACGGTGAGGGAATCAGGCTGCTAATCTGAAGATCGCCAGTTCGATTCCCGGCCGAGCCAAATTACGTTGCGTCCTCGGGCAAGGCACTTCACCCTACTTGCCTCGGGGGGAATGTCCCTGTATTACTGTAAGTCGCTCTGGATAAGAGCGTTTGCTAAATGACTAAATGTAAAATTTAAATGTACTAGAGTCCAACTTCTGAAGAACACAGCTCAAGGACAGCGGACACTTACCGAACGACTTGTTTCATGTTCCAACGTGCGGCGTTCAGGTGTGCGTGTGTGTCGGTGTATAACAGGTGTCAGGCATGTGTGTGAGAGAGCCTGAGTGTATGTATGTGTGAGTGTGTTTGCGTGCAAATGAACACCAGTTTTCCCTGCCAGCATCTCAGGAGAGACAGTGTCACCCTAAACGGTTGGTGGTGGGGTGTGTGTTCAGGAAATATGACTTTCTCAGCATCTCACCTCATCATAGCTACCAGTCGGTACATCATAGCTACAGATAGTAAGCCTGACGTGACTCTACTACGACAGAGGGCGATAGCATGGCTGTGCGCTGCAGGCTACAGCAATGTACAACTGTAAAAATTAGCCACTGCTGAAAAAGGGGGGATTTATAAAAAGAAAAAAACTTTAAAGGAGGAAAAAAATAAAAATAATGTCTGATTGTTTCCTCAGAGAGCTACTGCTGATGCAGGGTTTGTGGTTATCCACATGGGTAGTTCAGAGTTCAAAAGGAAGTCGGTGTCATAGTGTGTGAGTGGTCTATTGAAGGAATTCACTCAAGCAGGTGGATAGAGGTATATGCTGCTACGGTTAGACCTTGTAGTGAATACTTTTGAAAATTCGTCTTAAAACGAATCTAGTCGATCTAAATGTGTAGGCCCCAAATAGGAATGCACAATTGCATACATGTCGTCATATTTATGTCTAATAATAGCCTACATAACTTTCCTAAATCGTCAACATTTACAGTTAAGTGCGGTACCATAGGTTTAATAGCCTGTCATGTTAGGCTAGGTTACCACTGTAGGATTATTACACACTGTTTGGTGAAGAGAGGATAACTTACGGATTTTCGCCACACTGGCCACCAGGAGCCAGATAGCGATAATGAAAGGTGTCTGAACGTAGCTCCATTCCCACTGCACTATTTTATAACCGCCTCCGTGATGATGCGACGAGTCTCCGTCTTCCGTCGTTGAGGACGGTTCCTCTGCAGTCCTCGCCAAGGCAATCCCGGGCGAACCGTACTCCTCGGGTTTAAAACGGGAGGCAGTCGGGGAAGGCAACGGCGGCGACGCACTGAGCCCGAGCTCATGTTGAAGCGATGCTTCTGTCACATAAAGGTCAGTCGCAGCTTCACCGACTACCGTCAGCAACAGCAAACTGAGCGCAAGCATCTTCCCGCTACACTCAGCGGTGTGACATCTTCTTTTCTCTTTTATACGTCCATAAAGGGGAGTCACGGAGAGACGGCGGGACAACCAGTGACCGGTCACTTGCCGGTAACCCAACAGAGGTACTGCTGGCGTATCTTGGCACGTGACCGAACCCTCTCAGGACCAGCAAAGGCTTGTTAAAGAGCCATCAGATGCCGATGACGGTGTGCTCTCGGACAAAACTGTCAGATTAGGTCTCCATACTTTGCATACATAAACAGTTTTTTATCAGTGTGTAGGCAAAATATGTTTAAGTTATAGTAAAATATTTCAATTGAAAAAATATATATGAAGCCAATAAATATCGACATTTATTCATATATTGTTTGAAACTTTATTTACTGCACCATTGTCACTTTAAAATTGTCCACCTATTGTACAATTAAAATCACTGCTATCAACATTATCACCAGGGGTTTTCAACACGAATGGGGTGCTCACTTCGCTGCATATCTGCCTAAGCAAGGAGAACGGTGGTTGTTATGAACACGGACAGTGATACATTCAATGTGTAAACAAGCAGTATGCATTGAACTATACATACGTCAAACCATAATTTATATACAACTATAACGAAAGTGAGTGACCACGTGTGGTTTGCATTATTTAAATCATGGCAATATTTCCTTGCTATTCATACAATATTACCCCTCCCTCACAGTGCAAAAAAAAGCAATGTCTGTACATCAAATTAATCCTTCAAGACCAACAAAATCCCCTGTGTACAGTAAATACTTATCTTTTTCTTCGACTTAAACTCACCCAAAACGTTTTAGATAGAGTGGTAATTCAACAAGGTGGAGACAAAGACACTAAATGGATTTAGTCAGTGGCTAACCTACAGGTGTTGAAGCGCTAAACGGTTTGTAGAAATATGATGTGTGGTAGCACTTTTACCCTCTATATCACACACACATTCTCACACACACACACACTCTCTCACACACACACTCGTTTCTGTCCTAGATATCTTTGTCTGAGATGGGGTTGACCTTAACGCAGGATCTATGAGGAAGTGGAATGCTGTCTAATGTAACACCAATTTTAACACAACCTGGGAACTCTGCACTAAACGTTGTGCCATTTCAATTCTTACAAACACTGGTACACTGTAATCTTAAAATACAGGATATGACTTGAAACTCACATCTTTGTTTAAAATGTGTACTACACTGAAACTGAAAATTCAATACTTTGGAACATTTAAACACTTTGTTAACTTATCACATCCACCCTTATTTTCCTACTTGAAGTTGTATTCAACCACAAAACCTTCCATAAAGTTTGTGAAGTTTAAGGCAACAGCTTGTTTGTGGTGTAACAGGTGACCCATGAGCTACAGGCCATTGGCTGGAGTTAAAAAAAAAAAATCAAGGTATTTTCCTCCACATTTGAAGTTAGTTCTACAGTTCATTTGGAGGGCAAACACATCTCACAGCCTTCAGGCTCCTGTGTGCTGTCAGATGTGTGCAGGTGTTCAGATCTTGTCCTCAGCCTTGCTGTTCAGGCCCAGTGCTTGAACCACGTCTACAGTCAGACCACTTTTCAGTGTCCTCCGCACTGCGAAAGCAACAAACACACACCACACGTTAGAGAAAATGAGAACAGTTGAATCACACACACGCACACACACAGCCTGTCTATTTAACAGAGCACACAACAGAAGGTCACACACAACTACCAACAAGCCACTGTATAAGAGCCCATGAGCATAGATTCTGCATTCAGATGTGTTGGCTTTCGCTGCTGAATCAATAAATAGCTAAATCTGCAAGGTAATGACATAACATCTGTCAGTGAGGAACTGTGCAGCGCTGCATATTTCAACAGCAACCAGTCACACAGATCTTACCAGACAGCGTTTCAATTCAGCGTTTGAACAAGCTGGATATGATCTTTAAGGGTTAGCTTCAGAGAGAAACTGAAAACAGTGATAGGGACCCTTGGGAGATAGTGGGCTGTTTTGGACACAGTGCCGCTATTGTGCTTAGACACAAAGGTTCTTGTGCCCTGTCCTTATCAGCGTGGGCTGACAGACAGACACAGGCCAGCACCTTGACCCTTCCTAGACATGGTGGGCGAAGCAAAGTGTTGAAGACTCCCATGAAAGCGAAACAGGGATAGGAAGATGTGAGGAGGTTCTTGGATAGGTGACAAACCATCTCTGACTCACATAAGTGGGGTCCAAAAGTATAATTACAAACTGTAGTAGTATGTACACTGCATATCAAGTGTGTATATAAAAATAGATACACTTAAAGTATACTCTTTTATAGAAAAAGGGCCCTGTTTCAATACTCCCTCTCCCTCACACTTCCTCTGAGATCTGGCGCACTCACACGACTTCCTGTTGAGGCGCGAGCGTTTGCGTGTCTTGGGGCTGGACGGCCTCTCTGATGGGTTCTGTGTGACAGACTTGACGAGCCGATCCATGATCTCGTCGGTGGCGTCGTCCTGAGAGCTGGTGCTGTCCTCTTTGGCTCCAGACATCTGGGGGGGGCTAACCCTGCCTAGGCCTTGGGGGAACCACACGTTCATTATACAACTAACATTTTCATCATATATTAAACATATCATACTTTATCATGACATTATACATATTATATAGCCTATATTATACATGCATGCTATTGAGAAATAAGTGGATTAAGACACTCACAGGCCCTGGCCAAGTTGTGACCCTAAGTATTAGGTGAAGGTACACTGTGTCTTAGTGTGTTGGATTCAGATCTCAGGTTTAATCCTGAACAGCAGATGAAGACACTAGCTTGTTGACTGGAGCTGGCTCTTCTCCTCTCATGGCTTGTTGGGGACTGGAGAAGCCAGAGTCATATTTGACATGAATCCCCTTTGTCGTGAGAGGATATTAAATCCAATCCAATATTATTTATACAGCTCTTGTTGTTGACAAAGCACTGGCACAGAGGGTCTCACATTCACCCATAGAACTGCACCTCAAGGAAACTCCCAGGAAAACCAATATGCTGCGTGTGTGTGAACGTAGTAAGAACCTGCACGTGAATTTACTTAATAGGCATGTTTCTGCATGTCTGTGTGTTTCTGTATGTTGGTGTGTGTTTGTATGCTTGCATGTTTACATTTAGTCATTTAGCAGACACGCTTATCCAGAGCGACTTACATTAAGTACAGGGACATTCCCCCCGAGGCAAGTAGGGTGAAGTGCCTTGCCCAAGGACACACCGTCATTTGGCACGGCGGGGAATCGATTCGGCAACCTTCTGATTACTAGCCTGACTCCCTCACCGCTCAGCCATCTGACTCCCTCCTGTATGTTACTGTATAAGTGTGTGTATGTGCATGCATGTGTGTGTTTAAAGTCGGCGTCAGATGGCTGAGCGGTTAAGGAGTCGGGCTATTAATCAGAAGGTTGTTGGTTCGATTGGGCAAGGCACTTCACCCTACTTGCCTCGGGGAGAATGTCCCTGTACTTACTGTAAGTCGCTCTGGATAAGATCGTCTGCTAAATTACTAAATGTAAAGTGTGCGTGTGCGCGTCCGGTGTCAATGTGTGTGTCTGGTATGTGTGTGTGTGGGAGTCTGGTATATATGTGTGTCTGGTATGTGTGTGTGTGTGTCTTACTGCGGACTGCGCGGCTGCGTCTCAGCCCACACTGGACAGAGCTGCTGATCAGCATGTTCTTCATGTTCTTATGCTCCTCCTGCTCAGGCTCCGCCTCCGCTGTCATGGAGACGGAGGCGGAGTCATCCTCTTGTGAGACCGCCCCGGAGAACTTCTCCGTCTGGGTGGGGGGGGGGGGGGGGGGGGGGGGGGCGGGGAAGAGAGGAGCAGGGAGGAGAGAAGGAGGGAAAATGAAGGGATGAATAAGAAAGAAAGAGACAGTGAGGGTCCAATGAGGTCATTTTCAAATGAAGGCACTTATGATGAGTACCCAAGCAGAGTGATAGCTTCTCCAATACACAAGGCCAGGCCTGGACAAGGTCATTTAATACAGAAGTAAGCCAACAACTCCGTTTACCCAAGCAAGACAATATTTCTGTGAGTTCTTCCTTTAGTTAACATCACAACATCCACATTTCCTTTGTGTGTGGGTTTATCAGAACCACACAACCCTCCCCCCCCTCCCCCCTCCATCCAGGCCCCCCCTCCCCCCCCTCCATCCAGGCCCCACCTCCCCCCCTCCATCCAGGCCCCACCTCCAGCCCTCCATCCAGGCCCCACCTCTGTGATCATCTTGCCCCTGGTCTTGGTGCGTTCTCGGTGGACAGCCCTCTTGCGTTTCTGGGTGAGGACCCTCTCCCTGGTGGTCCTATACTCCAGGGAGAACTCACTGATGATCTTGCAGAACTGGGTCACCTTGATGTCACGCACCGAGTACGAGGGCTGGCCCAGGTACAGCAGGAACGAGTGGAACCTGGAGGAGGGGCGGCAAGATCAATACATGGCTGTGGTGTGTGTGTGTTTGTGTGTGTGTGTGAGAGCAAGAGGTGTTGAATGAGGGGAGGCTGAGTGCAGGTGGTTGATGGGTACTGTGAGCTTGTTTCTTAGAGTGTGTGTGTTTCTCAGAGTGTGTGTGTGTGTTTCTCAGAGTGTGTGTGTGTTGTACCTGTTGATGATGCGCCGGTGCACCACCTTAAGGATGATGATCCTCTCGGTACAGTCCTTGAGGAACTCTGTCATCTTGTTCTTCAGCAGGGGCTTGGTCTCGTGCTTGGCAACCACCTTCAGGCTGTCCCACGACGTCTTGCACCTCCTCTCCAGCTGCACCAGGTTGTCAGACAGTTGCTCAAACTCCACCTGCGTACGCCGCCAGAGAGGTGGAGGTGTGAGGGAGAGGGAGAAGGAGGAGTGAAGGGAGAGAGGGAAAGGGAGAGAGTGTGAGAGGAAGGGCAATATTGAAGAAGGAAAGCAAGAGATCAAAAGAAATTAAAGCAACAGATGGATAAATAACTTTGCACTGACTATATTAGGATATTAGAATATAAATATATATATTATTGGAATAGTGAGTTTTTATCTCTTGAACTGTGGTCAGCTGAACAGTAACAGCCGGGTCTTGCCTTGGCAGAACGGGTGATGTCAGGAATCTCAGAGTACACGTCAGAGGTGTCTGGATAGTTCTCCACCACAAAGTTGCAGGTGTGGTGGAGCAGAGACTGTCTGTGGACAGTGTCCTTCACCTCCGTCACCTTCTCCAGGTAGGTCAGCTCAAAACCCTTGGCCTGATGGATGGACACACACACACACACACACACAATGTTCACACACACATACACACCGACCGACCAGACAGATACACACACACACACACTATGTTCAAGCTACGTATGCACAAGGCCATATCAGGCTGAAGCCCTAACCCTAACCATGGTGAAGCCGACCTCCATCCATCTCTATAAGTAGCCACAACAAACATAAAACCTCTGGCGTTCCCTCTCCAGCCTTTAAACAAACATGTTCTTCTAATCTACTTATGTCCTACAAGTCAGAGTAAATCAGGAAGGCAGATGATTGTCCAAGGCATGCGTTTAAGCTTTCAGCACGCGCCGGACGTATGCATTTCGACTCTTTAGATACTGAAACCCTGTTTATCATTTTGATTAAAACAGACAGAATGCAGAAGAAACATCCAGAACTTGCTCACTTTCCTTTATCTCAAGAAGGTAGACAACAAGGCGAACATTACGATAAAGACAAACACGAGTTTCTCTTACGCTGGTGCTGTTGAGGAAGTTACCGATGGCGAGGAGCGTTGCCAGGATACGCTTGAACGTCTTGTTCTTGGCCAGTTGCTCCATACCCAGCTTCAGGTCAAAGAGAGGTTCTGCGATCTCCTGTTTCCACAGACAGAGAGATGGAGGGAGGAGGACAGAAGGGTTGAACCATAGGCGGAAATCCCACTGGGGACAGGGGGGGCACGACCCCCCCCCCCCCATCCTGGGAAACATGGTTTGTCCCCCCCAATAAATCAATGTAAACATAAGGACATTTCAATAATGTACAATTACAGCAGTAATTTTGGTGCTCCCCTCAGGAATTGATTTTGGGAAAATGTCATATAATTGCCCCGCCCCTAAATTGATAGATTTTTGCCACTGGGTTTAACGTCACCAACCCCAAGCTGCCCATCGTGGTGGCGGAGTGTAGGTGGTGTAGCTGTGTAGGCCGTGGCTGTATAGAGAGATGATGGAGGATGTCTGGCACACGCTCCAGGCACCAGCCAGTTAGAATGTGGCAACTTAGCAGATTCCTGTGCTTAGGGTAATGTTGAGGTTGTTTATATTCCCTGCACGCTCTTCTAGAAAACGCTGCCAGAAGCCCCTCAACATTATCAGGCCGTCGGGCATCAAGCAGAGTGATGGCTGGATTTGGTAAAACACCTGAAGGATGCCTTAAGGAAGCGAGGTGGGCCGGCCCTCATTGATCCACCCACCCACATGCAGTGCCATATCCATATCCCCCTCCCCCTGCCCTCCCCCCTCCCCCCTCCCCCTCCCCCCTCCCCCTCCCCCCTCCCCCTCCTCTCCCCTCCCCTCCCCCTCCCCCTCCTCTCCCCTCCCCTCCCCCTCCCCTCACCTTCTCCAGAGTCTCGTAGTTGAGTTTGAAGGCCCAGAGCTGCAGGCGAGAGCTGAGTCCGCTGATGGAGGAGAGCGTTAGCAGGAACTGCTCGGCCGTGCCCAGGGGAACGTCAGGGCTGCCCAGCTGAGCCTCCTGGATCTTCTGCTTCTCCTCCTCCGTGGGAACCATGGTGAGGATCTTCTGCTCAGGGGAGGGGAGGGAGGGAGGGAGGAAGGGTGGGGGTGAGAGAGGGTGGGTGGTGGTTGTGAGATTTCACGTTCGTCTTTGTATTGACAAACAAGACAACAGACCACAAACAATTATTTGCTGAAATTATTTTCAGAACCTGTTTATGATGCTTCACACGTACAAACTTGCGTTTGACAAACATCAGATCTACATTGATCGCTGCTCTGCCCAAAACATTACTGGGCACTGCAATGCACCATCACCAGTCCAACAGCACCCCTCGGTGGTAGAAACATGGTAATACCTCAATGCCCTCCTTGGTGATGGCAAACTCATCAAAGTTGAGGATGGCTGTCTTGATGACGTGGATGGCAGGAAGTACTGTCATGCCAATATTGATGGCATTACTCCTTTTAGGGTCCAGTACCTGAATAGAAGACTTCTTCACTTCTGGTCCTTTCTGCAGGAGGAAATGGGAAACAGCTCATCAGAATGTCCGGTTTGTTTTTTCCATTTTCGTTTCAGGGGTATTTTGTGCATTCACAGAAAATCCACCGTGGCAATTAAATTTACAATCATAAAAAATAAAATACAAACAGATCTACAAAGAAAATGGAAGATATGAATTACAATCGTTACATTACGTAGTACATTACATTACTTAGTACATTACATTACGTAGTATATTACATTACGTAGTACATTACATTACGTAGTACATTACGTAGAGTAACATAGTTCCAAAACAGTACAAATACAAAAACATAATTAAACGTAATACTTCATAAAAAAAAAATGAAGAGATGACACTAATGTAAAAAGTCTCACAATTAAGGGAAATATACTGAGATGAGTCATCATTAAATGGCCGCAGAAACCGACCGCCAGTTCTAGAATTCTCTACAGGGACTCGTCTTACCTTGGCAACAGGCAGCTCCTTGGCTTTGGATTCAAACAGGTGTTCCAGTTTGGCCGTATCCACGGTTACCTTATCCAGTGAGGCCCACACCGTCCCCCGGCCAAACTTGCACTTCCTGGGGGTGTCGGACTGCTTCAGCTCCTTCCAGAACAGCTTGACCGTCTTGCGCTTCTTGGCAAACGCCGGTTCGGGGCATTGGTGCGAGGAGGAGGAGGAGGAGGGAGGCGGAGGTGGAGCACATGGGGGGGGCGGGGGAGGAGGCGGGGGCCCTCCCAGGCCTGGCAGTGGGGGAGGAGGAGGGGGGGCGGTGCCTGGGGGGGGCAGCTGTGGAGGCGGGGGAACTCCGGCCTGACCGGGCGGTGGGGGAGGAGGGGGAGGGACGCCGCCATTGGGCATCCTGGTGTCGAAGGTGTCCATGTCCAACACGTCAATGTCCTCCTCCTCCAGGAGGTCAGAGAAGTCCAGGTCCTTGATGCGCAGGGCCCGGCAGCTGGTCTGCAGGCTTTCCCAGCCTTGGCCCTGGCCGCGTGCCAGCGGCGTCATCAGCGTCCTCTCCAGGCTGCGTGAGTGCGTCTCTGCGTCGATGCTGTGCTGCGGACGCAACTTGCCGTGGGCCCTCCGCTCCTCCAGCCGGGTGCGGGCCGCCTGGGCAGAGCCCCCCAGGAAGTCCAGCTCGGCCCGCCGCGAGCTGCCGTCCTCGCTGAGCGAGGGGCGGGCTGAGTACGCCTGCAGGCTGGAGAGACGCTCCGCAAGGCTGCCCACACCGCCCAGGTCGTCGTCCATGCTAGGGCTCTCCATCTCCTCCTCTTCTTCTTCTTCGTTGTTGGTGGAGCCAGCCAGAGGGCTCAGAGTTCCTCCGGTGGAATTCTTGGAGTAGAGCATGTCCAGCATGAACTTCCTGTCGTTGGAGAGGGTGCTGCGCTGCTCCACCACACTGCCCTGCCGACGGACAGTGCCACCTAGAGGATGGGAGCACGGAGTTAACTCTTCCAGCGTGTTAACAGGTCACAAGCAGAAACTACCTATCTTAAAAATGTCAACAAGTAGCCAGCAGTCACCACAAACATCACCACAAACAAATCTTGAATTTGTTGTTAATTATTTGCACAACCACAGTCCAACTCTGCAGAAACAAAAAAGAAAAACATATTTCCGTCAAATAAAGTATGAATATATCTCCAGACTTAAGAGCGGAGTTCAGTAGTTTCATGAGTTACCATCGCTTGAAACGCTCTGAGCTCAGAACCATGTCTGCACGTCCCAGTCAGCCTGATAGACTGGAACAGGAAACAGGAAGCAGATCCTCATCGGCTTCTCTGTAAACAGTTTACGTCCCCCGCCCTCCCAAAGTGGACCAGCCCAGGGCCGTTGGGGGCTTGGTTTTGGACTGGGTCATTTGGCACCGGGCCACAGGTGGGGGGAGAGATGGGATCTGACTTGTTATCTTCAAAGCCAAAACCACAATGAAAATATTTAGGCTCCAAATTAGCTACCGGACGTGAAGAAACTGTCAGAGGGTCAAACTGCCGCCTGCTCAGAGCAATAAAAGAAATCCGTTGAAGGCAAAAGAAAGTTGTGAAATGGTGTTCTAGGGAAATGTCCGCACACATGTTTTGAGGATACTGCAGCTAAGGATGGGTATTAGTTGTGTTCTCCAAGTTTCACTAGGTGTCACAGTGGCTCCACCCCCTCGTCTGGAGATTATAAACCCAAACAGTTTCTCAATATCTCCAACGTATTACCCATGTTAAAGATGTGTGGGTGGGATCTTAGCCATCCTACTGTGTTGGATCCCATGGCTTCCCTTTCACCTAAATGCACGACTACGGTTTTTGATTGGATGATAATACACTGCTTTACTGTATGATAATACACTGCTTTACTGGATATAATACACTGCTTTACTGTATGATAATACACTGCTTTACTGTATGATAATACACTGCTTTACTGGATATAATACACTGCTTTACTGTATGATAATACACTGCTTTACTGTATGATAATACACTGCTTTACTGTATGATAATACACTGCTTTACTGTATGATAATACACTGCTTTACTGGATGATAATACACTGCTTTACTGGATGATAATACACTGCTTTACTGGATGATAATACACTGCTTTACTGGATATAATACACTGCTTTACTGTATGATAATACACTGCTTTACTGTATGATAATACACTGCTTTACTGTATGATAATACACTGCTTTACTGGATGATAATACACTGCTTTACTGGATGATAATACACTGCTTTACTGGATGATAATACACTGCTTTACTGGATGATAATACACTGCTTTACTGGATATAATACACTGCTTTACTGGATGATAATACACTGCTTTACTGGATGATAATACACTGCTTTACTGTATGATAATACACTGCTTTACTGTATGATAATACACTGCTTTACTGGATATAATACACTGCTTTACTGGATGATAATACACTGCTTTACTGGATGATAATACACTGCTTTACTGGATGATAATACACTACTTTACTGGATATAATACACTGCTTTACTGTATGATAATACACTGCTTTACTGTATGATAATACACTGCTTTACTGTATGATAATACACTGCTTTACTGGATATAATACACTGCTTTACTGGATGATAATACACTGCTTTACTGGATGATAATACACTGCTTTACTGTATGATAATACACTGCTTTACTGTATGATAATACACTGCTTTACTGGATGATAATACACTGCTTTACTGGATGATAATACACTACTTTACTGGATGATAATACACTGCTTTACTGGATATAATACACTGCTTTACTGGATATAATACACTGCTTTACTGTATGATAATACACTGCTTTACTGGATGATAATACACTACTTTACTGGATGATAATACACTGCTTTACTGGATATAATACACTGCTTTACTGGATATAATACACTGCTTTACTGGATATAATACACTGCTTTACTGGATGATAATACACTGCTTTACTGGATGATAATACACTACTTTACTGGATATAATACACTGCTTTACTGTATGATAATACACTGCTTTACTGTATGATAATACACTGCTTTACTGTATGATAATACACTGCTTTACTGGATATAATACACTGCTTTACTGGATGATAATACACTGCTTTACTGGATGATAATACACTGCTTTACTGTATGATAATACACTGCTTTACTGGATGATAATACACTGCTTTACTGGATGATAATACACTACTTTACTGGATGATAATACACTGCTTTACTGGATATAATACACTGCTTTACTGGATATAATACACTGCTTTACTGTATGATAATACACTGCTTTACTGGATGATAATACACTACTTTACTGGATGATAATACACTGCTTTACTGGATATAATACACTGCTTTACTGGATATAATACACTGCTTTACTGGATATAATACACTGCTTTACTGGATATAATGCCAAGCTTAACAGTTGCAAGAAGGAAAGAAAGAGCGAGACAGACAGAGAGAGGGGGAGAGATAGAGACAGAAAGAGAGGGAGACAGAAAGAGAGAGAGAGGGAGATACTGCAGTAACTGTAATCTCTTGCCTGGTTCATTATTGGCCGTCTGTGTGTGTGAGTCAGCTGGGTGCTCCAGGGTGCAGGGGCTGGGACCTCTGCTGCTCCCCCTGGAGCCCTGGCCCGCCAGCTGGGGATCCGCACCGCCGCCCTCCTGGTCCGACCCTGGAAGAAGCACACACACCACACACGCAATACAAACATTTAGTCACATCCAGATGAAACTAAAGTTTATACCAAAATACTTATACCAACATACACACACAAATCAGACAGACACAAACACTCACTAAATCTCTCTAACAAACATACATTTATAGAAGTATTTTTATAGACATACTGTCCACCAAACACCAGAGTCTGAGAGACATCACAATGTGTGAATGACCCACACAGCTAACTGGGCATGACTGGTCTCTCCCATCTCAGACGTTAGTGCCCTGACCCCCCCAACGCAACCGAGACTGTCTTCAATTCATGTCAACGTGAAAAGAGAGCCCTTTCATTCGCCTCCCTCCATCTTACGCCTGTGTGTGCGTGTGTGTGTATGTGTGTGTGTGTGTGTGTGTGGGAGGGGGGGGGGGGGTACTTTCTGGGCCTCTGTCTCATTTCCATCTCTTTAGCGGATGCAAAAGAAGCGGGTCTTTCAGCGGGCACTGCCACCCTGCCAGGCAGCCCCATTCACGCAGGGGCCGGGGACACTTCATGGGAAACTCCAACTTGGACTTTCATCTGGTGGCCCAGCCTGGCCCTAGCCTGGCACGGACACCGCTCCCGTCAATCTGGAGCCCACGTGGCATCAGGTTTTCTGTGAATCTGATTGGATGACGCACTTCTGTGGATTTAACGGTTTCAGACGAAGGCTATCCGAGTGATTTGTTTTTGACTTCTCATTCTGACCCGGTGGGAGATGGAGGAGAGGAGGGACTCCCTGGGGTGACATCTATATTAGAGAACATTGATCAAACTACTCTTCTACAACAGGGGATGTTTGTAAATCCTACATGAAAGCATGTTGGCAGACCCTTCCCTCATCTCTGAGCAGTTGGAGTCCTGTCCAGGGACCTACGCTGACCCGGGTCAGAACCATTTGTTGACATTGTACCTGATTTAGTCATGCAGCGTGGTGAAAGCGATGGCAGTGGCTCAACAGAGGCAGAATCCGGAGTATAAATCTAACACACCTCAAACACGTCCAGGTTTCTGATCTATGTCTTTGACCCGGGCCGGGACAATAACATCTGCATCAGACATCAGCTGGTGGGAACAACATCTCAGCTCTACAGGAGCAGTGAGCCAGTGTCTGGGTCTATTATAAGCCTGTTAGCATCTCTGGTCTGGAGCAGCAGGAAGCCTAGACCGTGTATGTTTGTTATGTAAGAGGTTGCGACCCTGTCCGCTTCAGAAAGACCAGGCCGCGATCGTTTGAGACGTGCTCACAGCTCGTGTGCGTCACACGGAAACACCTCAGGAGGGAAAGGTGCCAGGGGTGAGGAGGGAGGAAACATGGGTGGGGAGAGAAGTGGGGGAGGAAGGGGGGGGGGGAGGAGGCGTGGGGAGGAAGGGAGGGGAGAGGAGGAGGCGTGGGGAGGCAGGGAGGGGGAGAGGAGGAGGCGTGGGGAGGAAGAGAGGGGGAGACGAGGAAGGGGGGGGGGGGGGAGGAGGAGGCGTTATCTTTACAGCACACGTGAAGTATACGGTGCGGGTCGCATGCAGGTGTTGTTTTCTGGTACCTTCCGTGGGGGTGCCTGAATCCGCAGGTGAGGGAGTGTCCTCGTGCGGGGCAGGGACCTTGTCCTCCTGGGAGGGAACCTTGCGGAGCTTGTTGACGTTCAAACCCCTTCTCTTCTTCTCCTGCTGAGTGATGGCCAGGCTGCGTAGGAATGTGTCTCTACATGACAGCACAGCAAAACAGGAAGCTGTTAGTGACACTGGAACAAAATGGCGAGCGCTATGAGCTGAATTAGGGCATTGCAGAAAGGGTTATTTACCAGAATACATCGAAAAAGTTGTATTTTAGGGAAAGAGTTGGACCATTATCATCCAGGTGCCATACAATTCCCCTCACCAAAGTGAATGAAGACAGATTCAGAATGGGTATAGCCAACGAGAAATACCTTGGAGACCCTTAGACTCTTCTTAGAGGCAGTACAGGCAAAGACACGTTTTGCTCATTTCCCTTAGCACACCCAAATGTGAAAACACGCACTGTTGAAGGGCTTGAAGCCCACGCCCGCTCCCCAGCCAGCAATAGAAGCCATGCCAACCATCATACCCCCACACTCACCACCCACAAAGTTCCCTTCCTCCACCTCAAATACACATGCATACACAAACAAACTCACACACACAAACTCACATACACAAACCTACACGTGCCACACACACACACACACACACACACACACACACACACACACACACACACACACACACACACACACACACACAATGAGACAAAACCACAGGAGGGATACGAGGAGAGCACAGGGGGGGAAAGGGGGGGGGGCTGTACCCTAAAACAGACCCCTTGGGATTACTCCTTTACATGGATAAGATTTATGACTTTAATATATCTGAGTGTGTGTACGATATACCAGCTACTGGACTCAAACTGCCTCTGACTTCAACAGGAAACCCCTCTGCTAACCTCCCCATGACTGCTTGGTGATCAGAGGGACATGAATCGGGTGAGATCGATTGACATGCAGTAGTCTTCTCAATCCAAACCAGACGTTCCATGCCCTTATGGCTAAAGTATGGATTTAAGACCACGGCACACAGCCAATCAAGCCAGGTTAGTCCACAGCACCAGACATGACTACCTCTCCCAGGTCCACGTGCTGGGACACGCGCTGGGAAGCAGAGGTGTCTTCTGAGGGTGTGGGGGGAGGGCTGGACTCGCAACACCACCAATGACTACTGTGGAAGACAAACCCTGCCTAAAGAGATGTGGGAGGCGTATAATCTGTCTGAAATGACTCATGCTTTATGTGCGGCTGCAGTTGAACACTACTGGGGCGCGAGGGGAATGTCCGGTGCTGGTGTTCTGCGGTGGCCTTGTCTTCTATAGCCCTGGTCACATTGTTGGGATTCTATTCCTAATCCAAGAGGACTCTACTGGCATGATTACCATCACAGGTGTGCAGGAAGTAGCACCGGCGTATAAAACACAAAAACAAAAGATGAAAAAAAAGAATATCTTTCTGTTAAGTGGGTAAAAGTTGAAACTAAGGAGTAGAAGATAGGATATTGAATTACGAAGGTCAGTGGCGAAGAAAAAAACCCGTAAAACTATAAAAATCTAATATATTGCAAAACTTAAAAGATATAGCTCAAACATTTATTTTCATGAAACAATGTGATTAGAAAGATCTTCAACATTAAATTGTGTTAAGTGATTGGCTTAATCAGAGACAACGTTTAAACTCTCAACACCACCCCATTAATTACAAAGGGTCATCACATAAAAATAGCCGACACACCAAGATCCCATGAAGCAGCAGGCTCCAAGCAGGAGGTCACACCCGCGTCACCTCCCAGCATGCATCAGGAGCTCACTAATGGGGCTCTGGACCTGTAACCGTGACCCCGTGACCTGTGACTCATACTTACGCAAACTTTCTCAGAACCGGCTTGTCCATATCTACATTACATTCCTCCTGGCTGGGGAAAGACACTAGGTTTTACTTATACAGCACTAGCACCAAACCCAACACCTTCCACTTAGCAGATGCATTTGACAGCTGGCTACATCAGTCTGTAGCGCGCAAGTGATACTGTAATATCATCACATTACAGGGTATGCCTTTTGTTCGTCTGAACCTAATTCTGCTTTCCAAACATTTATGATTTCGTGTTCCATCACCATCATCATCATCATCATCAGCTATTAGATGAAAGGCTGAAGAGAGAAAAGGGAAGTTGCTCGGGGCAGAAGCAGAGAGGACGTGAAGAGGAAACAGAACAAAGGCCCAGTGATCCTTAAGACTGCAGGTCTTACCTGCCGCCAGAATCCCTTATCTTCAGGATGACATCATCATCATTCTACTTTCCACAGAACACGACGAGCAGCTCGTTCTTAATCAAATACTTAGTCTAAGGGAATCTTTTACAGTGTTCTGCCTGAATGCTGTTAATTAGCTGTGTTAAGAACAGGCAGAACCAGTGTCTGTCGTCAACATTGTGACTGAACAGAGCGGCGCCCTGACTAACCCCCTTTTCCTCCTCCCCTCTTCCTCCTCCCCTCCTCCCCTCTTCCTCCTCCCCTCCCTCCCCTTTTCCTCCATCCCCTCAGACTCTCGTTCCACCTAATGACTGACTATCATGATGATTTAACATGGCAACGGCACCTCGGAAAAGCAACATTCTTTGGGCTGTGTCGAGAGAGAGAATGAGAGTGACAGACAGACAGAAAGAGATGGAGACAGAGAGACACCGGAGAGTGATGAGAGAGAGAGACAAAGAGTGAGAGTGAGAGTGAGAGAGAGCGTGAGAGTCAGAGTGAGAGAGACAACGACACAGAGAGAGAGAGACACAGAGTGAGAGTGAGAGAGATAAAGAGTGAGAGAGTGAGAGAGAGAGACAGAGACACCGAGACTGATGAGAGAGAGAGACACCGAGAGTGAGAGAGAGAGAGAGAAAGAGTGAGAGAGTGAGAGAGAGAGATAGAGACACCGAGACTGATGAGAGAGAGAGACACCGAGAGTGAGAGAGAGAGAGACACCGAGAGTGAGAGTGAGAGAGACACCGAGAGTGAGAGTGAGAGAGAGAGACACAGAGTGAGAGTGAGAGAGAGTGAGAGAGTGAGAGGGAGTGAGAGGGAGAGAGAGACAGCTTTTCTTACCAGTCGGTGTCGCTGGCCTGGAGAGCGCTGCTGTAAAAGGAGAGAGGGTTGGAGAACAGGAATGTTGAAGGCCACAGCAGCAAGGAAAAAGATTAGGACCGTGGCCAAACATTATGAAGAAAGAGGAGAGGAGAGAAGGAAACACACATCAGAGAAACTGACAGAGAGAGAGAGAGAGAGAGAGAGAGAGAGAGAGAGAGAGAGAGAGAGAGAGAGAGGAGAGAGAGAGAGAGAGGAGAGAGAGAGAGAGAGAGAGAGAGAGAGAGAGAGAGAGAGAGAGAGGAGAGAGAGGAGAGAGAGGGGGGGGGGGGGTGATAGTGAGAAAGAGCTAGGAGGCACAGTGAGAATGAGAAAGACGGTTGACATAATATAGGCAAGCGAGTCAAACGAGATTGGTTGAACCTATAGAGAAGACTGCAAAGTGCAGTTACAAGATGAGATTAAGCAAAGCAAAGATGATGATATGAGGAGCTGGATACTAAACACTTCAGATTTTGTACATAATAAAAGTGTTTTACACTACAGACATCTCTGTAACGTCAGAACGAGTGACTAGATCTACAAAGGCAACAACGTCACATACATCCGTTGTTGACTGTTGAAAAGAAACGTCCTAAGTCTCGACAAAAAAGGCAATTATTATCTAACCGCTACACACATCAGAAAACCACACACAGCCAAAACACCCAAACGAAAAACGAGAAAAGAGAATATGAACAGAACGTGTGAATTCGCAAACTAGTTGAGTTCTAAGAAAGAAAAAAAAAGAAAAACACAAAAGCAACTAAGTGGAATCACTCCCGTCAGGTACTAACCAATCAAAACTTAAACTCAATCCACCTGTTTTGGGACCATCACAAACCCCTCCAGCTCCCACCCACCCACCCGCAGTAAAGTGTCTCCCCCTTCTCCCTAGCTGGGTCAGTACTCACCTAAAGGTGCTCCTGCCCTCCGGTCTGCCCTGCTCTGCGGCCGGCAGGAGCTGCTTCTTCTCAGGGGCGTTGGCGTCTGTGGGAGACGGGCTGTGGACGGGCGGGAGGGGAGCACACACACAGGGAGAGAGAGAGAGTCAGGGAGGGGAGCACACACACAGGGAGAGAGAGAGAGTCAGGGAGGGGAGCACACACACAGGGAGAGAGAGAGAGTCAGGCTGAGACGGTGGGGCAGAGAGACGGCTTCAGCGCCTCGTCTCCAAACAACGCTGTTTCCTGTTAGTCCAGCTCTCTGAGATGAAGCTCCAAAACAGACTGCAGACTGTGTGTGTGTTTGTGTTTGTAAAAGAGAAAGTGTGTGTGTGAGAGTGTGGTTCACTGTGGGTTTGTGTGTGGTGTCTCACTGTTTGTATGTGTGTAGACAGTTTGAGTGTGTGAGCCAAACTCCCCCCCCACCCTCTCCTGTCTCCCAGTTCCTGTAAGCGTTCCAACATTATGTCACTCCTAGCGGTGGGCTTGGCTTAGCCACTGGCTGTGCTCGTGTCCCTTCACATCAGTGTCTCCCCCCCCCCCCCCCCCCCCCCCCCCCCCCCCCCACCCGACTGCTGAGTGACGGGGATCATGAACTACGTCCTGAACTACGTCCTGACCTACGTCCTGACCTACGTCCTGAACTACGTCCTGAACTACGTCCTGACCTACGTCCTGACCTACGTCCTGAACTACGTCCTGAACTACGTCCTGAACTACGTCCTGACCTACGTCCTTGATACCCTTGATGCTTCAGCTCCATGTCTGCAGATCAGACCTTCATCTCTGGCTCTGACCTGGCTAGGATGGGCAACACTAAATCAAAACAATCTCAAGTGACTAATAACCGCGCTGGAACGAGTTCTTGAGAGTGTACGCCATGTTCCTTAATAATATGTGCACTAAGAACATAGTAGATGATGAATGATTCATCAGAGAAGAAAAAAAAATCACTGCAACAACAGTCAACTTTCATTTGAGGAAGTCTCGAGTCTTTTGAATTTAATGCGTGTTATTCTTTGCATTTTTAAGGTGAGTTCATGTGAGTTGGAATGACAAAAGCAGCTAGGACAGTGATGGAGGTAGTGGTTGCTGCTTGGAGCGGCTGTGATGAAAATAGCAGCTTGTTTGGTTGCTGTCTGGGACCTAGCCAGTCCACAGCAACACTTCTCACGCGCTTACGTTGCTGCGGAAACCATGGTGCCTAACTGCACCGTCAACACATTTTAAACTAAACTCCCATGTTTCAGACAGCTAGTATTGGAAACAATGCAAGTTTTAGAAAGATATACACTTTCGTTATGTCTGGGGTTATTACTAATAAAGATATTTACTGTATTGGCTATGCACGACAGTTATACGCATTTCCGGGGGGAAAATAGTCCAGGTCTAGAACTTCTGATGAAGTTATAAACATTACTTTAATGACCAGAACAGGTTACCCCTCGCTATTCCTCTCTTAACCCTACACTCAGATAGTGCGGCTTCTCACTTTTGTTTCCAATGAGCGATAACAGGTCGCTCTCACAGAGATCTATCCCATTTCCAACTGACCACCAAACGTTTCCCGATTTTTGTTAGAAAACTGAGATAGACATGTTACTTTGCATTTTCCATTAGGGAACAAATATAACAGACTCATTATTTGGATGTAATTGTGGATGTAGCTCAAAACAAACCATTTGAATTTCTTTTCCCTCTTGCTTGAAGGGCAGCAACATTAAATACTATGTTTTCATTTCGGGAAGATAACCCGAACTCAGCAACTTTTGTGTGCGAGAACTTACATAACTGCTAGCTACCGGATGTTGTAGACCTAGTTCATGTTAAAAACTTGTTCATGTAATATGTGGAAGCAATGTGGAAGCAAGTTAACGTGACAAAATGTAATTTTCAAATGTTTTTAGAATTTTAATAATCATTTACCAACAGTATATATAAATCTTTTGATATTTATTAATGTTAAATATTTTAGTTGTTTTCATTGGTTTGGCGGCCCACCTGCATTACCCTCAGTTTGGGAATTGCTGGTTTAAGGTTTGAGCTGAATGCCTCGACAACATTACTGGACCCTGTCCTGTTCCTTAGACCTCTTGGTCAGGCTGACATTACCTCAGAGAAAAGACGGCACTGAAGTGTTTTTCACCCGATCCGTCGGACTCTGGTCGAAGAGAGACCCTCCAAGGCTTCTTCAGTGTTTCTAACACTAATCCTCTCCTTTCAGACGCTACTTTAATGAGCTAGGGCTCCTGCTCTCATTGAGGAGGGGGGGGGGGATTTAAAAAAGGACTCTGTGAATGGTGGAGATGTTACAGTGCCAACTGCCAACCCAGATTAAGAGCAACAAGTGTCAGTTTGTTTGGCGCCGCCATTGTGATGTGGAACGTATACTGTAGTTCATTCCTTGTCTAGTTGCTCACTGAATATCAGTCTGGAGGAAAAAATACGTTAGTATTTAGTTAGTATAGTAAACGTTTCTAGAATTATACCCGTGTTTTACACCTGCGTTATGGTTTGGTAGGACAGCTATGTGAGGTGAGAGAATGAGCTGTGGTTGTTGGAGTGAGTTAGTTTGTTATCCTTTAAAGTCACCTTGGCTGTGTCTCAATACCCCTTAGATCCAGTTTGTTCTCATCCTGGAAATAAATGGTCAGAATTTGGTCGAAATACTGAATACTTCAATGCCCCAATCAGAGGCAAGGAGTAAGGAGGTGAGGAGGGGTTAAGATTGGAGTATTGAGACACAGCCGGTGAATGATTGGGTGTTGAAGTGAGGGAGGTCAGAGGAAGGTGGAGGTGTGTTACAGACCTGCTGGAGGCTGGGGAGGAGTCCTCAGAGATGGACCCTGCCTTGTTAAACAACCTGGACCTCCTAGAAATCCCCAGAGCAGACATGTGGTGGCTGAGGAAAGAGCGACTCCTAGTGGTCAGGGGAGGAAGTGGTGGTAGAACAACCAGGGAGGGAGGGGGGGAGAGAGAGAGAGAAAGGGGATGAGAGAGAGAGAGAAAGGGGATGAGAGAGAGAGAAAGGGGATGAGAGAGAGAGAGAGAGAAAGGGGTGAGGAGGGAGGAGGGAGAGAGAGAGAGAGAGAGAGAGAGAGAGAGAGAGAGAGAGAGAGAGGGAGGGAGAAATAGAGGTGGAAACAATAGCGGTTACATGAGAATGGGGTTAAACACCCGACACCAACCCAGAGAGTGAGAGAGACTCAATGTCAACAAGCCATCTGGAGGCTAGAACAGCACCACGTAAAAAGAAACACTCAGCTAGATATAGACATGCAGCCACTAAGGAGGAAAAACATGGAGGCAGGACGATAAACAAGAGTACATCTCTTCGTTGTCAGGGCTCTGTTTCCAGAGAGAACCAGGACAGAAACGAATGAAGCACTGTTTCTGCTTTAGGCTCTGTTTAAAGTTGACAATCTACCTGCAGAGACAAACTGGGAGAAAAAACTAAAGACTTAAAGGTCCAGAGACGTTCATGATGTTTCCCTGTAGAGGAACGACGTGGCAGGCTAGCGCCAGACCACGCAGTGTGTCAGTCACCCCTAACAACGATGACTACATGAAGTCAGAGAAATTGGAGAGATGGAAATTATTCATTTAAATTTAAATGGGTGTGACCTCACAAAAAGTGATGGGCCTCGACACTACGCCAGGTCCACTTTGCGGTCGTCTAAAACCCCAAACATGACCAAAAAGATGGTTTAAGCAACTCGGGAGGGGAGAAGAAAAGATTCCTGTAGGTTGAACTAAGAGAAAAGCGGTTTCCAAATCAAACATTTGCTTTCCACTGCTACACAAGGCCAGTCAGCTGAATAAAATGTTTTGCTTTGGCCAGTGGGGCTATACTTGGAAAGAGACACATAGCAATTTGGGAAGTTTGAGTTGGGGGAAAAGAGGCCTGCCACAAGAATTCTTTTACCTGTCCAGCATGGTTAGTCACAGGTAACCTGTCCAGCATGGTTAGTCACAGCTAACCTGACCTGAACTAGACTTTGTCAAATTAACATGTTTAGGAATGCGAGTCATCATTTCTGTCTTTTTTTTCAGTTGTGCAACACTGACGTTTGGTTTATCTGATGAAGAACTACAAGGAGAAAGCCACAGGCTCCCACAAGCGGGAATCGAACCCGGGACCTTTCCGCTGCGAGACGTGAATGTATGCATTGTCCCCATGTAAGCAGTTCACTCTCTCAACCTACATTCTCAAACTACTCAGTCAGCACGCCAGCAGTCCAGGGTTGTGGTTGCATTCTTGTTGAATCCTTTTTGTACTGAGCACTATGAATACTGGCAGAACACCACCAGAACTGAGAATGCTACCATCCAAGGACTGAACTGTTGTGTCTCTGTCCAGCTGTATCAACAGAAACACAATAACAGCAGCTGGACCGGATGACTGTTTTCCTGACCACAGAAGGGATGAAAACGACTCAAAGTCTGAGTCAGCAGTTCGTACGTGGCGCATTCCCTGTGCTGCCACCTAGAGGTTGTAGAGAGTCACTGCACCTGGGCGTGACGGAACACATCGGGCTGCATGGTAGCTAACTACATTCGAAGGATTTCATTAAACAGGTTCTATGCCATCGTGGGCAAATTCAACCCACAAACGAGTCATCTTCTTCTAATAGACAAGAACTTTAGGTTCGGATCAAATCAAATCAAATTTTTGAGCATGCGTCATCAAAGCTCATGCAAAGCTCATGCTTTGTAGTGCATTCCTACGTGCACACACACACACGCACTACATATCCCAAGACTTACGGGCTGGGGGGAATCTTGGGCTCCTGCTCAGTGGGAGAGAGTGATGCCGCAGTACCGTTGCTGGGCCCAGGGAGCAGTAGAGGGGCAGCCCTCTGTGAGCCTGTGTCCAAGGGACTGGAGGAGGGAGTCTGGGGGGAGGGGCTCCGAGGCTCGGAGGATATCGGGGAGTTGTTCTGGCTTCGCCCCACCGTGGGGCTGTGGGCGGAGATAGAGGAGGCTGGAGAGAGGGGGTTGGAGGTGGAGGAGGCTGGAGAGAAGGGAGGGTTGGAGGGAGAGACAGAGTCTGAGAGGCTCTGGGACGACTGGCGACGGCTCCTCCTGCCCTCCTGTTCGCTCGCCGCTACTTTGCGCCGCTCCTTGCGAATGTGAGGAATGGTCTCGTCCGTCTCCCCGTCTTCAAACTTTAGAGCAGTCTGCACGGCAAGCAGGAAAAAAAAATAGTCAGCGAGCATGCCATAACAGGTGTTCCTACACTACGACTTTATCATCCATTCTGTGGCTTCACAGATTGCGTAAAGTTTGAATCAAAACAGGCTAAGACACCCACAACTCGCACATTACAAGCAGAGTTACATGGTAACATAAAACCACCCCGTAGGGTAGAGGGCTGCTGGTGACCTTGGGCTGCTGGTGACCTTGGGCTGCTAATGACCTTGGGCTGCTGGTGACCTGGGCTGCTGGTGACCTTGGGCTGCTAATGACCTTGGGCGTGGGGGCGTACCTCGTAGATGGAGAACTGGTGTTTGAGGTCTTGCTCAGTGGCATGGCGGCTCATGTGCTTCTGCATGATGCTCTCCATGCCTTGCTGCTCCAGGCAGTCCGTCACGTCGTAGAACGAGTCCTGGTCCGGCAGGGCTGCCAGGGTCTACACACACACAATATACACACACAAACAGACAATCAATTTACACGCACACCAACTATCAATATACACACACACACACACACAGTCAATATATACACACACAAACAGACAATCAATATACACGCACACCGACTATCAATATACACACACACGCATAGTCGATACACACACATTTGCAGATGCACATGTGCAGATGCTCACAGACACACAACTATACACAAGTGCACATAAGCACTCAGAGAAATACACACACAGACGATATCTTTCAGTGTGTGCCACTTCAGCATCAAAGCGACCCAGCTGACTGTGGTGAGTGTTACCTTGTTGATGAGGGTCATGGTGAAGATCAGCAGCTCAGTGTCTGAACCGTTCTTCTCCTGTAGGATCTCTGTCAGGTACTTCCAGGGCTTCACAGCTACACACACACACACACACACACACACACACACACACATTCCTGTTGACCCACTTGACAGACTGTGTCAAATGCCTGTTAGCTCACATACCCACTCAACCACTACAGAAAGGGCTTCACAGCCGAGCCCAGCTCTTATCGCAGACCTCTGCATGCACGTCTGTGTTTCTGAGTGTGCATGTGTGTCTGGATACGGGTCTGTGTGTGTGTGTGTGTGTGTGTGTGTGTGTGTGTGTGTGTGTGTGTGTGTGTGTGTGTGTGTGTGTGTGTGTGTGGGGGGGGCCTACCTCTCTTGCCGTCCACAGTGTTGACAGCCTTGATGAGCAGGGACCCGTTGGACTCTGAGTACTCCACGAACACAATGAGCAGCTTCAGAACCGTCTTCACCACCAGCCTGGACTGAGGAGCACACTGCAGTTACACCACCTCGCCACTAGATGGTCACATCACACCACAACAGAGGTCGATGATGGAGGTCTCGACATGTGTTGCAATGTCGATGCTTGACCTTAAAGTTTAATGTGAAAACATAACTGCTGACTGTCGGTTTTCTCATGATTCATGATTGCAAAACACTGGATTTCCTGTTTGGATGTCTTGTCTCTTCTTGCTCTGCAGTAGCATGCTCTCACCAAGTGAGAACATGTTGTGCAGTCAACATCAAGTTCAAGTCTTTTATTTGTCAGGTCATCAAAGCTTTTCAAACTTCAGTGGAAACTCAGATTCATTTCTCATTTTCTGACAGCTACTACTTTCACTTCTCCATACAGACGAGATGAGATAAGACTTTGGGGGTTACAGCACCACTTGTCACCCTGCACTCAACCTGTACTCGACACCGGCTGGTGTCTAGGCAGACAGTGAAGAGTGGGCCTTTTCATAACTGCTTTGGTAAGTGCCCAGGACAGTGCGGTCCCCGGGCGTGTCGGGGGCCTTTCTGCTCACCAGGCTTCCACTCAGCGTGTACAGCCACTGCACCATCTCGTTGTGGTTGATCACCCCGTTCATTCCATCCACAAACAGCATGATCTGGCTGAGGGCTGAGAGGGGGGAAGAGGGAAAGAGGGAGAGAGAGAGGGAAGGAGAGAGAGGGAGGGAGACCGACAGACAGGGAGCGGGGGGGGGGGGAGAAAGGGAGAGGTGGAAAGAGAGAGAGAACAACAAGAAAAAAAGAGGAAAAAAAAGAGATTGGGTTTAAACGCAAGATGAGATCAACTGGATCATCCAGTACCCTGACCCAACTGCCATCTCTAGCCCAGCTCTCAGAGTGCTGACTGGGGTCCCTGCGGTGGAGACACGCCAGCATAATCCCGTGGTGAGATCGGCACAGAGGCCTGTTTCCACACAGCGGTCGGCGTTGGACCGCACCGTAAGTGGCCCCCTCGCTGGCTCTGGTAGAGATCTCTGAGCCTCTGCTCTGGTAGAGATCCCGGAGCCTCTGCTCTGGTAGAGATCCCGGAGCCTCTGCTCTGGTAGAGATCTCTGAGCCTCTGCTCTGGTAGAGATCCCGGAGCCTCTGCTCTGGTAGAGATCCCGGAGCCTCTGCTCTGGTAGAGATCCCGGAGCCTCTGCTCTGGTAGAGATCCCGGAGCCTCTGCTCTGGTAGAGATCCCGGAGCCTCTGCTCTGGTAGAGATCTCTGAGCCTCTGCTCTGGTAGAGATCTCTGAGCCTCTGCCCTGGTAGAGATCCCGGAGCCTCTGCTCTGGTAGAGATCTCTGAGCCTCTGCTCTGGTAGAGATCCCGGAGCCTCTGCTCTGGTAGAGATCCCGGAGCCTCTGCTCTGGTAGAGATCCCGGAGCCTCTGCTCTGGTAGAGATCCCGGAGCCTCTGCTCTGGTAGAGATCCCGGAGCCTCTGCTCTGGTAGAGATCCCTGAACCTCTGCTCTGGTAGAGATCCCGGAGCCTCTGCTCTGGTAGAGATCCCTGAACCTCTGCTCTGGTAGAGATCTCTGAGCCTCTGCTCTGGTAGAGATCCCGGAGCCTCTGCTCTGGTAGAGATCCCGGAGCCTCTGCTCTGGTAGAGATCCCGGAGCCTCTGCTCTGGTAGAGATCCCTGAACCTCTGCTCTGGTAGAGATCCCTGAACCTCTGCTCTGGTAGAGATCCCGGAGCCTCTGCTCTGGTAGAGATCCCTAAACCTCTGCTCTGGTAGAGATCCCGGAGCCTCTGCTCTGGTAGAGATCCCTGAACCTCTGCTCTGGTAGAGATCTCTGAGCCTCTGCTCTGGTAGAGATCCCGGAGCCTCTGCTCTGGTAGAGATCCCGGAGCCTCTGCTCTGGTAGAGATCCCGGAGCCTCTGCTGTTGATGTTGGCTGTGGCTGAGGAAAAGCAGGAACACACACTCTCGTGGACGCTACTGTAGCCTGGGATAGCTGTACTGTCGTTTTCCTGCTGTCCTCGCCGCTGTCGTTGCTTTTAACGACTAGATTTGTGTCGTTGGGACGTGAGGCTGAGGTATTGATGCAAGGAGCCAGGTGTGAGAAGTCTTACTTTGATTCAGAACACATTTTCATTGTGCCTGGAGAGTTTTGGGAAAGTGAGGTAGACGCATTGTATTTGTGAAGGTCTTTGGCAGTACATTGTATTCCTGTCCAATGACACATTCCATGAAACTTCAGTTTAACCACTGTTACAAAATTCGAGTTCCCTGCCAATTTAAATCAGAAGGCTTGGTCACCAAACAGTATATATCCATTAAATGATGCTGAGGAACTCAGTGCACACACACACACAGTCATTTAGACACACATCCAAAGCAGCACACTGGTGGGATTTGAAACTTCGACCTCTTGATCTGCAGCCAAATGCTCAACCACGTATGTAGAAGATGTGGCGTGTCACAGTATCTGCAGCAGGAATTGTACTATAGTCAGATGGCTGAGCGGTTAGGGAATTGGGCTATTAATCAGAAGGTTGCCGGTTCGATTTCCGTCCGTGCTAAATTACGTTGTGTCCTTGGGCAAGGCACTTGCCTCGGGGGAATGTCCCTGTACATACTGTAAGTCACTCCGGATAAGAGCGTCTGCTTAATGACTAAATGTAAAAGTACCTCTCAAAATGTAGTTCTGGTAGTTGTGGTCGGCTTCGGCTCCCACCTTGATGAAGCACGTGAGCCCTTCAGAGTTCACAAACTCTGGTACCAGGTCTTTGTCATCCTAGGAGACACACAAGCATATGTAACTGTTATAGAAAAGCCATCAGCATTATACCACTTAAATTCAGCATAAAAAACAAAGTCCTGAAATCTGAAAGCAACTGCTAAAGGAACATCGTATCAGCAATCATGTCCAGGGCCCTTACATAATTATGTACTTTATTTATCTGTCCTCCATCTTTGAAAGGATTACAATTGGGTCTCTGGCACGGCTGGTATGCATTTCCTCTCCCCCTCTCTCTCTCTCCCCCTCTCTCTCTCCCATTCTTTCTCTATCCCCCTCTCCGTCCATCTCTCTCTCCCTCACTCCCCCCTTTTATCTCTCTCGCTCTCTCCCTTTCCCTCTCTATGTCTCTTTCTCTATTCTTCCTTGTTCCTCTGACTCAGGCCACAGAGCAGAGGTCAGAGGTCAGGGGGGCTGTTTCCTCTGGACTTGTCAGTGGCAGTTGGCCCAGAAGAAGAGAAGCTGTACGTCTGATAGCGATTGACGGGAAGTGAGTCGGGCTCTTGTGATCTACCTGGAAGAGCTGCTTGAGGGAGAACAGGGACCTCCTGAGCTCTGGACCGTGAGAGTTGTACAGCTTCTCTGAAGAGGAACACAAAATGAGCTGGTTAGACAGAAACCATACAGAGAGTTCAGACCAAAGTTTACACATTTTATTTCTCCCCTTCTTTTCATCCACCTACACACAATGACAAAGCTAAACAGGTTGAGACAGCTATCAACAAGTAAAGTTTAAATACATAAAAAAGTTTCGAAAGGTTGAGGAAATATATTTTGAAAAAAGGTTTTGAAGAAGTTTGCGTCATTGATGAGTATTTGATGAGGACTCTCCTATCCTCTGTACTCTTTTCTGCTTTACTCCGTTTTAGGCTTCTCTGTTCTCCTCTCCCCTCTCCTCCTTTCTCCTCTCACTATGTGTGTGAAAAGTCTGAATTGTTTTTTTTGTACTTGGAAAAGTATTGAAAGATTGGCAAAACATTTTCAAAAAAGTTTCAAAGTTTCATATATTATACATGAGAGAGGATATAGGTTCCATACCCAATAAACAGCAGTCCACATAAATATGATTGAAACTTTGCAGATAATCAAATGAGCACACAATTCCCATTGGGAACACTCCCCCCACAAGTTCCATAAGGATGTGTGGAGGCTTTACAACTCACACTCAGGCCTTTATGTCTGCTCTATTGTAAATCCTCTAATCAGAAACCAGTATCGGTGATAAGGAATTTAAATAACTTTCCGTGTAGAAATCAGTCGTAGATAAAAATAAAAGGAGCTGATCGCTGAATCTTCCTCCCGCCGGATGACACATCGTTGCTTATGGAAGGGCTAGGTTTAGCTCAGTGGTTAGAGCATCAATAGGTTGCAGGTGGAAATCCCTCATAAGTAGCTCTGGATAAAAGCATTTGCTAAGTGAAAACATGACATCAGAGAGACCCCCTGGGTTGAGGTGAGGATGAGAGTTCTCAATCCTGGTCCTAGTGCCCCCCTAACCTGCATGTTTTAGATGTTTCACTGCTCCAACACACCTGATTCCAATGAATGGGTTGTTATCAGGCTTCTGTTATTTATAACAACCCATTGATTTGAATCAGGTGTGTTGGAGCAGTGAAACATCTTTACTAGGAATGGGAAAAGGCTGCCATCAAGACCTCTGCTGTGAAGATGACAGGCCTGGGGCTGGGCTGAGCAGACCGGGTGCTGTCTGCACCCCAGGTCATCAGGCCTGGGGCTGGGCTGAGCAGACAGAGTGCTGGCTGCACCCCAGGTCATCAGGCCTGGTCGTCAGGCCTGGTCGACAGGCGTGGTCGTCAGGCCTGGTCGTCAGGCCTGGTCGTCAGGCCTGGTCGTCAGGCCTGGTTCATGACACAGCTGCAGACATGGTTTCAACCGTGGATCGTAAACCAATAGAAACCTGGCTGGCTCCTGCCATTTCGCCACTCTGAGTCTCCATGGATGCAGACAACAACTTCCAAACACCAGCCTGACATCTGGACGGGGAGGTTTACTCAGTAATGGGAATCATGACGGGCAACAGGAATAAAGATGCTTATCTGGATCCAGAACGTGTGTTTACTGCTGTGACGTTTACAGTGTGATGATGCAACAGAAGTAACAGCTACTTTTACTGCAGGAATTAAAAAACATATTTTTCTACCACCACAACCCAGATTTACAGTCTTTACGAAGCTTTATGTGCATGTAGTTAAGAACGCTAACCACCCCACAAATTCTGCTCACTGAGACAACCAGGAAAGTTATCTACATTTAGCTCACAGTGGGCCAACGAAGGATGCATGTCGACCTGCTCAAGATCCAATCACCTACGGAAACCCAGAGAAGTCACAAGGTGGTGGGATGCCTCAGAGGACAGGGAAGTCAAATCTCTTGACGCCAAACAAAGTCTCTTCAAATGAGGATGAACGTTGAGGGGTTTCCCCCCTAAAGTGGAATGTAAATATTTCCTGTTTGTTTCTTCTCAGAGGTCACAAGCCAGTTTTTTTGTTGTTGTTGTAGTCGTCAGTTTGGATTGCCTGGGACTTGTGTAGTGAACGGACAGTCCAGTCTGGATGAGAAGGAAATGGTGTATAACAAGTGTTGTTATACAATATCCATTAAATATTTACTACTGAAGAATGTGTGATATGTTGGACAGTTTAAAAATGGACTTTGACATGTTTGGGTTGATAGGGGTTTGCATTTTGCTGTGAGAATGGTTCACAAATGACTTCACCGTTTAAAGTCCACGGAAGTTGTTTAGAAAAGCATCAAACCAAATGGATTCCAAATTGGAATGAAAAAAACAAAATGATAAACAAACAGATGGGTAACATGTAGTCTATGGAGAGGTACAATGGAAATAAATAGTTTGTTGCAATCAAAACCGCAACGGCATAGAAAATTCAACAGATTACTGTACAGGTAACACAAGAGGTCTAGTTGGTCTACAAGCTCTGTGTGAAAGCTTGCTCGTCAGCCTGTCCATAGGAAGGAAGGAAGTTAGGGAAGGAAGGAAGGAGGGGAGAAGGGGGTCAGTTGAGGCCAGGCTAGAGAGGTCTAATCTCAGTGAAAGAGGATCCTCACTGGGAAGGACAACCTTGACCGCTCTACAGGACACCGTCGTGGACAAAACTGACGTTCTCCTGACTCGCTGTATGTTACGAGTTCTCATGGGCGTTTATGGGTCTGTCCATTCTGAGATATCCCTGAAAACAAACATCTGTTCCTCCTGGCCAGAGTTCCACAGAGACAGGACAGTGACGTTGCACAGACGGAAAGACAACACGTACCTGAGCACGCAGGTGACATTCATGAGCCCACAACTGATTTAAAGTTTCTTCTTAAAGTTATTAAAAAGGTAAGATGCATACCAAAGGGTAAATTGTATCCCAATCAAAAGAAAGTCAAACTCACACTTGTTTAGACTTCAGTTAGTCCGGGTGGCATGGAATGGGACACCAAGACAGTTTGTCAGCACAGGAGTCCTTTAGAGAATTTAAAGTCTTTTTGGTTTTCAGAGGGATAGAATTCCTTGCTGGTGATGAATGGCTTGTCATTACTTCATCCAGCGTAAGAAACTAGGCAGGATTGAGAAGTGACCAATTTTGCCTTATTTGTTGTTCCCGTTGCTTTGACGACCAGCATCCTGTCACTAGGATGAGATGTGTTTACTGCCTCCGTGTGCAGCAGGGCGTGTGTGTGTGTGTGTGTCTGTGTGTGTGTGTCCATACTAACTGGTTGTGCAAATGTGCTAAGGGTAAGTGTGTGTGGGTTTGCATGTATGTGAATGTGGGCAGCAGTGTGTGTGTGCACGTCTATGCTGAATATGTGTGTGCATTAGCGCTGTGTGTCATTCAGGTTGTGTGTGTGTGTGCACGTGCGTTTGTATGTGTGTGTAACCATCATCACCAACGCCCCCTCCTTCAAGCAGAAGCTATATGTACCTCCATCAGGAAGGAAGGCAGGCTGTAAAGTGCTGCTATACGACAGGCGGTCTATACCACAAGGGGCTGCTCTCTGTAGATAACACACATAACCATCTCTCAAAGGAAGAGACTGATGTTAGGAAGCAGACAAATTAAAGGACTGCGGACACACACACAGGGTGGTTATCAGGAGGGCAACAGACAGGATGTGCCCAACCAAATAAACACACAATTAAAAACAAAAAAGAGGCCAGGACTAAAGACGTCTAAAACTAATAAAACACCCTCCTTATTCCCACTTTTTCACTAGAGCAATCCAGCACGGCCTGATGGGAAACAAAGTTTCACATCGCTGTAGAAGCTTGTTACTTCATGACATTGGGTCATGTGACGCTCTGCCCGCCAGTAGAGATTGGTTCCCAAGTCAGGGATTATAAATAAGAGTCTGACACATGGGACAGATTCCAAATATTTCTGGGGCATTTAATGATCCAGCTGCCCTCTCTACTTTTTCCTTTACGTATGTGGGCATGCTACCCCTGTCTCATATGCCCAGTATAATACTGACATCAGTGAAAATACATGGCATTTATTGGAAAAACAGATCTTGTCATTGAGGATTTTGTGAGAATGTGATACGAAGTTGTCGTGGACAACATGTTCTCACTTGCCAGGGATAATTGACTCTTAGCCAGAAGATGGGCCTGACAGCTAAACAAAGCAAGACAGCATTGTTTAGAATATGAGAAGGAAACAGAAATGTAATACAAACACACACATGCAAACATACAGCTATGTTGTTCTGGGAAACGCATCTGCCAGAAGGAGGGGGTGCTGGTAAACTGAACTCGAGTTCAAACTTGATAAATTCTGTGTGTTCGGATTCTGATTGTGTAACTGAACTGGAGTCATGAGAGTTTCCACTGAATCGATTACAGCATGTTTACGTTTGCAAATAGGTAATACAAGGATGGGTAGAGCTATTTCAACACTCTTTAACACAGAAAAATTAATCCACAGTGATAGGGAACCATGAAAGATAACAGAAGCTAAAGACCTTCACCTGCTTCCAAAATGTCTTAAAGGGGATTTCCCCAAGTGGGCGTGTTATAAACAACAGATTATAAAGTTCTGACAGGCTAGCAATAAAAAAAAAAGATTATTAATGAGTTTCTGTCAATGCTTCCTCCTACAGTACCACACTACACCAAAAGAACAAGAGTTTTTAACTATTTAACCAAACTACTCACTACCTGAATGCATTAACTTTGAGACACTTTTCAGTGGTGAGACACTTTTCAGTGGTGAATAATGTTAATCTGCCACTTCAAAAGTAATGTGCCATGCTGAGCTGTTCACAAACGGTGTGTGTGTGTGTGTGTGTATGTAAGTGTGTGTGTGTGTGCACAGCTAATGACACTGAGGTTTAAAGTGCGATAGGGAAAAGGTTTCAAATGCCTTTTCTTAGTCAAGCTGGCCATCAGTGCATTCCTGAAGTCAGACAGAATGAGCTTATTCAGGGTGATACGGTTTCTCCGCAGCTCCCAGAGAGAAGGAAAAAAGGAGGAAAACTAGACTAGATCGAGCACAGATAACCTGAACTATCAGGTTTCAGTTCTCAGCTTTCATATCTCACATCTCAACACTTGAAGCACCATGGACAAGGAAGTGAAAGATTCTGAAAGTCAATTGTAGCAGACTAAAAAGGAAAGTCATATTTTGCACTGTAGCCTAAAGTAAGACTGGTGTGGCAGCACACACAGTTAAACTCAGAAGCGGCGTTCCTCAGCTAGAGGGAGATGTGGTCTGGCTCGACCACAGCGGTATTTGCCGTTCTCCAACGCTATCATTCAAGTGATCCGACAAAGCGCCAGACTGAAATAAAGCACAGCCAACATTACATCTCTAATTGCCGGAAGTTACCGGGCCCTTGCTTTGTACCTCAGAAACAACTTCTTTGAACCCCGTCGCCCCAGTTTCACATCAACAGACGAGATGTCAAATCATCAAAGGCCCCACTGGAGCCCCAGCTAACGAGAGCTAAATTACCTGAAGAAGAGGATTATCTGACGATGGCCATTTATTCTTTGACTTTAAACCTAGAACACTAATGTAGGCAGACATTGATCTCTGCTCTTCGCAAGTATGAACCTTTAAAACCATGTAAGGTTACTGCTGAAGTAATAATATTGATTGACAAGGACCTTGCTAAGTTGGGACAGAAAAGTGACATGTGACATGTAATGAACCACTAATATTTGAAGCACTTGTGTTTGAAGCACACAAGGATTTTTTTTTAATGATGATTCTGGAACTCTTGATACTTTACTTTTAGTCATTTAGCAGACGCTCTTATCCAGAGTGACTTACAGTAAGTACAGCGACATTCTCCCTGAGGCAAAGAGTGAAGTGCTTTGCCCAAGGACACAACGTCATTTGGCACGGCCGGGAATCAAACCAACAACCTTCTGATTAATAGCCCGACTCCCTAACCGCTCAGCCATCTGATAGATATAACTTTTCTGTGCAGTTATTAGATCCCCCGCCTCATTCGCTCACGGCTTCTGCTTCCTGGTTTAGGCAGAGCTGTCTCTCAACCCTCCCAGATGGATCTGACCTCAAGTGTTTGTTGAATTTGGCGACCATCTTGGTAAGGTCTAATGGGCACGACTATCATATGCACAGTCGTCGTGTCCTGAACCGGGAGGAAAGGAGGAGGGCTAAGAATAGAGGCCTGGTGCTGGATTCCGGACAGGATATTGTCTTTGAAGCAGTGCAAACAGTTTGAGACAGAGCAGTTTAAAAATCTATGAAGATCCGGCCTTATCCTCCTAATACAGTACTGAGTAAGGTGTCCTGGTGAAGAAGGTTCCGACAGGGCTGAGGGCTGTGTGTGTGTATTAAATGTGCACTTTGTGTGTATAAATGTGTGCGTGTGTGTGTGTTTATGAGCGATGTGAGCATACACATGTTCAAAACAAATAAAAACGTTTAAAAAAGGCAGACCAACTTTTCCATGGTAAAAAAAACGGCAGTTAAACAGCTACATTCCTGTGAACAGAGATCTCTGACCTGGACCAGGTCCTCCTGTATTTACCTCTACACAGGGAGCATCCTCTCAGAGAGCACCCAAATAAAACCAGACCAAAAGAGTCTGCAGACACCAAGGTCCAGACAGACACCCCGACTGGGTCAAGTCAACCGGGACTTCCTTCCAGAACAGTAGCTGTGACTGCTCCGACAGGTCAAAGGTCACACATGTCAAACCTCAGATCCCCAAGGTGGTCCAGTTTCAAGGTTGAGTCCCGTACACAAACCACAAACCTCCATAAAAGGACAAGAAGCAAAAAACAGCTAACTTGAAATCATTAAAAACAGGATCTCGGTGCGAGTTGCCAAACTCGGTGCAGCAGCTAAATCATTCCCAGAGTCCGGAGGCCTGCAGGCTGTGTTCAGCTGTCAAGTGTGTCTGTAACGAGCTAGGAGTGCTTGCTGGTCACCATGTGAGTGCTGGACATGGTTATGTACCTTCTGATCCACAGTAAACTCCCCAGGTTACACTGCAGGATCGCTGAGTCAGAAGGACTGCAGGAGATGCCAAAGGACCTGGATCGGACGACAGGCCCAGATCCTGATAACCGCAGAGTTCTGACTAGTATCCAAAACGTTTAGTCACTGAATAAAAATGGACAACATGGACAACATGACTCCAAATCCCACAACCGCCACAGCAGTCAGAAAGATCGTATATATAAAAAAAAGGTTAGTTAGTTAGTTACCACAGGTCAGATATTACCTGCTTGCACTGCAACACTCTACTTTCACGCAAACAAGCCTGTAACTTTTCAACAAGCATGCAACTCTCAAACACCTGCAGCCAGACATATCATAAGAAACCGTCTTAATAAATAGGATCCAGCAGGCCACAGCAAGCATCCATAGATGCAAGCTGAGACCAGAGACGTGAGGGCTGGGAGCTAAACTGTCTCATGAGGCCCAAATGGTGCATCTGGCATTACTTTACGCAGCCCAAGCACAATTAACCCTGATACTGATCACCAACCAGCCACTGTGGACAATAGACCTGCATGTGAGAACCTGGTAACTGCCCTTAGCAACTGAGATTAGCGACTCAACCACTCCCTAAATTCTTGGAATGCTATGAAGCAGTTTGTGGTTCATCTTAGAATTGTTCTTTTGGGAGTGGTTTGTGCCTTCTAATATCAGTAGCTGCACAGTGACAGTACAGGTACCATGTTTGGGTGATAGGAGAACAGGTAAACTACACTTTGATTTGAGCCAAACCGTGGTCGACATAAAAATTTACATTTATGCATTTAGCAGACGCTTTTATCCAAAGCGACTTCTAAGAGAGAGCTTTACAAAAGAGCATAAGTCACTGATCATAACAACGAGGTGGTCCCAAACATTGCTAGCAGCCAAAACATGAAGCATACATTGTGAAAAAACAAAAGATTAGGTCAGAGATCCCAAATATCTCTATCAGGTTCCTGGTGTTTCAGTTTTATGAGGCACTAGTGTAGTTTCTGTTTAGCCCAGCCAAGTGCAGCAAGGGGCGACGAACAATTCTGTCAACGGTGGTCGACTATTAAACTTGTGATAAGGTCATATATAAATGTTGTTACTGACCTGCGCTCCAAGCACAGACTGGTGCACCATGTGTGGGCGTGCAAGGTCTGCCAGATGGAGAGAGAGAGAGAACCCTTCAGCTAAGTCTGTGATAGAATACTATGTTCCACTGCGTGTCTCACCTGAGATGGGCTCACACATGTCAGTTGAGTGGCAAGATATTATCTTATTCTCCGACATTACATAATAGTTATGTAACGCTTGGTTGGGTAGAGGACTTGTGTGGGTTATGCACCAAGTGGAGCAATTCATACAGTATTGTTTATACATTCATTCAGGTCATAATTTAATAATAAAAGGTTGTTCATAAGCATGTACAAGAAGTATTGCTCTACTCTCATAATTTTGCCAGAATCTAAATGCTTAATGATGCGTGTCGTCTCATGATATGAGATTTCATAACAAACTCAAACTAAATCACTGTGTATTACACACTTATCACTGTTTGTGATGCAAAATAAATGACCTTAAAGTGAAAGACTGGCAATGGGGCCCGAGAACTGAGCCACAGGGGGATAGAGGATAGTCTGTGGTTGCAACCTAAAGGCCAGAGGTCTGGCAGTATAGCCTGCTAATCCAACAGAAGACACTGTGTGGTCCCTGACTGTCTGGATGGGTGGGGCTGGCACAGTGTGATGCCTGGGGATGAAGGAGATATTCAGGGCTGATTACTCACAGCATGTGGACCTTGACCCAAAATGGCCGCCAGCCAAAATCAGTTTCACGAGGGGAAAGTTACTGCACCGGGACAGCGACAGCTGGGGGGAGAACGGCTGGTCCAGGAGAGGATTGGGATTGTTAGAGAGGGGGACCACCAGCCTAAGGCTTCCCCAGCAAGAGAGACAGGGTGTTGCTGGGTGTGTGTGTGTGTGGGGGGGGTCAAATACCTGTGCTCTGACCACAGCTCTGTGATTAGCCTTTAGCAACTGGGTGCTGAACTCAGATGGACCCTGGCATGGCAGCAGATTAAAGGGCAATAAAGATGTGCGTGTGTGTCTGTGGGGGGGGGGGGGCATAACAGAGGGGTAGCCCTGGAGAAATGATTAAACTCACCCTTGTCCTCTACCAGGGCCAGACATATTTAAGCCACCACTTCTCATTGGTCCCCAGGTGGGACAGAGAGGAAAAATAGATGGAGGAAGAAAGCGACCATTATGAATCTCTCAGGGGGAAAAAAACTCCTTTGTAATTAAAAGCTGCTGATCCTCACGCTGTTGTGCCCTGTTGTTCTTGTACGTCTGTGGGCACTTTGTGTCCTGTTCTCCGCTAGCTTAGTGACTGGCTGGCACCGCTGTTATAAATAGCCTCAAACTGGGCTATAGGGCTGGATCCCTCCCCAGTCCCTGTGGAGAAGAGCTGGCCAAACACACTGGGCACCAGGCAGAGCAGAGGGAGGATGTGGAGGGAGAGGAGGAGGGGGGGTTAAAGAGATGAGGAGGAGCGAGAGGAAGGTAGAGAAAGAGTGAGATGGAGGGAAGGGGAGATAGAGTGATTGTGAGAGAGTGTGTGAGAGAGAGTGTATGAGAGGAGAGACGGAGACAGAGAGAAAGACAAAAAGAGGGGGCAGAGGGCATTGCCAAGTCTCTCTCTCCTTACCTCCCTCCCTCTCTCTCTCTCTCTCTCTCTCTCTCTCTACTTCTCTCTACGGGGCCAAAGTAATTTAACCACAAGCCGGCAGCAGGGGTTCACACATTAGAGTGGATATGGAGATCATTATAGCTAAACGACACACGACTGACTCCTCTCACAGTTCCCTCCCTGCTGCGTCTGGGCTTAGGCAGGCAGTCCGGTTAGGAACTCAGACTCGGTGGTCATAGCTAGCGCTAAACACTGTGACGCTGGTGGGTGCTTCTTGTTGTTGTCATAAGCAGGGACTGGCTCTTGGAGTTTGGGTTTAGGGGGGTTTCCACTGGGGTACTGGGCCTGAATACTGGAGCATCGGGGCTGTGATGGGGCAGGTCCCAAACAAACCACCTCTACGCTAACTGCTAAGCTGTGCTAACAGCACCTCATTCAAAGCCTTGGAGCGCTAACGCTAGCTAACCCTGTTTACTATAACTCACCCAGCAATGTGTGGTACGCGCTGGTACCACGCGGTGCTGAGGTGTGACAGAGTCAAGGCTGCATGCCTGCTTAATGACTGGACTCGCTCATCACTCTGGTGTCTTTTTCGACAGAAAGTGAGAGGGAGAGAGATTGATGGTCTGTAAAAACAGGGCTGCGCTGTGGATATGAACAAACACGGGCTTGGGAGCTGATTGACCAGAACTGCCTGCTTCGCAGCACCTACAGCTAAAAAAAGATTGTTCCTTTTGCAATTAGTGCAGGCTAAAAATGTCTTGGATCAGATGTTAACACCCTAACAGCAAGCATGTTAAGTATGTGAACAGGAACTGTTGAACCACTTAACCTTGAAGACAACTTAACACTGTATGATAGAATTTCAAACAAAAATATATGTGAGACAGTATTTAGGTAGACCAAACATCTTATTTATCAGTTTGGAACAATGCACTTCAAGGGTAGCAGTCTTCAGGGTTCTTCAGTTTTTGAAATGTAACCGTAGGGGTTGCTAACCCAGAAAGAGTCAACAAGGAGACCTCTGCCCTGGGGAGACATGAGATGACCCAGATATGATGAGTCTGGCATTTCCTGTGACTGCATCTGAATTAGAATGATCCGTGTCAACACAAAGCAATCAGTGTGGACCCAGTTCTCATCCTTATATTGAAAAAAAAAAAAAAAACCAGACAAGAATATTTCTATAAACCATCAAATACGACATGGTCAGTCGAAACATAACATTTACACTGCATCGGCTCTTGAAAGGACAATCTTGGATGGGATTTGCTTCTCTCTTATCAAGTTCTCAACCCTAGATAGAGAGTGAGAGATCTTCATAACCTGAGCAACTAAGGTGCAGCAAAATGGTACTAAACCTCCTGTGGTAATGTTTCCAATCCAGGGTGTGGCCACTGAACAAACCAACTTTTTGTTCCTGTATCACAATAGGTTGCTATGGCTACAACTCCAGGCCAATGATAGACGATACCCATGATGCAATTCTAAGATAATTCAGAATGCCACCTCTGTCAAAGAAGTGAGAACGAGGACAGAAAGCAATTAGCGGTTCCCCCTGTGCCCCATTTTGTTGTCTATGTGCTAACGAGAGTAATCAACGTCCAGCAAAGCTTCAAGGCCAGTCATGTGAAAGCCCTTCTTAGTGGATCGATGGAAACTGTTCGACAGCATGGGTGTGAAAGACCGTCAGGTCAAGCATGTCAGATGGCTGAGCGGTGAAGGAGTCGGGCTAGTAATCAGAAGGTTGCCGGATCGATTCCCCGCCGTGCCAAATGACGTTGTGTCCTTGGGCAAGGCACTTCACCCTACTTGCCTCGGGGGGAATGTCCCTGTACTTACTGTAAGTCGCTCTGGATAAGAGCGTCTGCTAAAATGACAAAATGTAAATATACAAGCACACAGAGGAAAGATGCATGAAACAGACACACGGACAAACACAAGCAGAGAAACACGCATGCAAGTTACACAGCATTTCCATGCTTCCAATGGCAACAACAAAACAGGAATTTCTCAGTGAGTCAAAGTTCAAAATTAGTCACTACAGGATGTAATTTCACACAAATTTTCACGCAAATCATACATTTTTTATAAAGCCTGGAGAGCACCTTATGACAAACGAACACATTCCTGTAAGTCCTGACAAAGCAGTTATTCCCCCTAAAAAACACTCACGCAACAACAGGAAGTCAATCAGGAAGAAACGTCAGGGAGTAGACTAGTTCAGTCGATTCCAGGCAATGTGGTCGTGGTGGTGTTAGTGTTTGTGTGTGTGTGTGTGTGTGTGTGTGTGTAGGGGGATGCATCCTGAAGGAACAACAGCTAGAGCCCCAGAGGAAGGACACAATTCAAAAGCACTCGTAGTCTGTCACTGCATCTGAAATGTCTCACATGCCTGTCGATTTGGAATAGACATGACTTATCTGTCATGTCGATCAGCGTGGCTAGACAGGCTTGGCACGTATTTACTACCCCATGTCCAAGGAGCGCTCTGTACACGCATGCTCCCGCCTCTTGTGAAGGACTATTCATTGCGAGGGACTGCCGGAACACACACACACACAAACACACTGTGTGGCTCCCTTAGTGGTTTTTCCCATCCTGTGATCCACTGACAGAATTGTAACAGTGAGCAGTAACATAAATTAATCCTGCTAGCTTTTTTTGTGACAGACTTCGATCATTGATGAAATGTTCAAAGGCAGCAGCTAATGGGGAGGCTCGTTTTCCATTAGGGCACTTGAACACTGAGCCAGCTGGCACAAAATTCCACAGTCCACAGACTCCACAGCAATATTCCTTCTCATTTGGACGGTTCTCCCTTCAGGTAAAACAGAAAGCAAGAAGGGTGTGTGTTGAGGAAAAAGCCACTGTTGCCGGTCGGGCAACGGAGGGGAAACCCTCTTCAGGTTGTAAGTATACAGCCAGAAAGGGAAACCAGGATAAGTGACTCATTTGAGGAGAACTCCTTATGAAAACCATCCAGAGAACACTTTCAAGAGCCATAAACATTTCACTCCCCCATCGCCTAGGAAACTAGTGGGATGGGATCAAGAAAGCATCCATCAGCTTGATTAAAACAGACCGAGAATGTAGCTGTGTAGTTAACTTGCAAAGCTACACCTCAACAGATAGATATGTCCCTGGTAAACAAGCAACAAGTGGTACAAGCTCAAAACAAACAGTTCATTTCTCAGCCCTCACAGTTTGAGAAGTGGGTGAAGCAGCTGTTGCTTTAGGTTTTACAGATCATTGATGGTTGAATAGCTCAGTGGTAGAATATTTGAGAGCAAAACCCAGAAACGACAAGTTTAAATCCCCCCACCCCACCGGCCCACCCCTTCTCTCGTTTGTCACTTTGGATAAAAGCATGTTGTTATTATTATGACTGTGTTCAAATGATTTGGGAGCTACAGTACTAATGTTGTAGGCAGATAAGTGCTAAGTCCCCCAAACCATCTGCTATGTTGTAATGCGAGATGAACACATACGTTGCTGGAATTGTTTACCAGGAAAAGTTGTTGAGGCTAAAAGAGGAGCACAGGAACCTGTTAGTCAAGCCCCAATACCTTTTGTCTACCAGTCATGCAGAAAGGAAAAAAACCCCCAGCTAAGTCTGGCTAAACTAGCGGATTTGAACCACTGCAGAGCATCAACTTTGCGATTGTAAACATATAGCCTGAGACAGGAGAAGGAATTGTGCACGTTTGTAATCAGCTATGATGGCCAGCTCCTTAGTTTGGTGGCGTGTCCATGTTTTACAGCGTTGTGTTCATGTGTTTATGTACCGGGGAAATGGCTAGATGTCTTTTGCTCTTTGCATAACTCAACAATTCAGAGTGTAAAAATAGTTTTTCTCCAGCTAACCAGGAACAGACAGACATTACAGGCATTCCCCAAAACATCTTCTTCACCTCAATAACAGCAACCACACTGACCTCAGTGACGTCTTGTTCTCATCAAGACTTGTCAGAGCTGAGGATAAAATGTAGTCACACTTGAACCCATGTTAAACATACTACCAGACTAGCCGAGTGCTTCACAGTCAACCATTCATGGAACAACCTTGGAAGGTTACTTAATTCCTTGGGACCCTGGAAGGTTGGTTGAGTCAGTAGAGTTAGGGCCCGTTAGTCTGGGCCCGTCAAAACCAACACTGCTAAAGTCAGGTAACAGTAACACCACATGAAAGCCAATTACCAAGAAAATTCACTATTTCCTGAGATGAGTGTGTTTTACAGTAAGGGTGGTTATCCCGTTGTGTCTACACTTGTCTCTCTTGTGCGGCTAGTCATGTGACTAAACACAGTTGCATAGTAGAAAATGCAAGTTAAGCGGCTGCATTAAAAAGAATTAAAGAATTAAAAGTTAGGCTATAAAACACAGGACAAAAAATATCAAGGCTGCCCTATCGCCAGAATTATGTAATATCGTTATTGTGATGACATCATTGTTGCACTGTCTGGTAAAAACTAAGTCTATTCCTAGTAATCAGAAGGTTGCAGGTTCGATTCCCAGCCGTGCTAAATTACGTTGTGTCCTTGGGCAAGACACTTCAACCTACTTTGGGGAAGGTCCCTGTACTAATTATAAGTCGCTCTGGATAAGAGGGTCTGCTAAATTACTCAACGTAAATCTATGGTGATGTACTATGCTTACTACAGTGTATGCCCCAGTTGTACGTTGCTTTCGACACATCAGCAACAACATGGGCTGTTGAAGTCTGGAAAAAATACTGATGTATCCCATCACAATGGTAAGGACGTTACTTAGGATTCAAAGGAAATAACAGGAGGATAAGAACCATCTAGACATCCCTTGGACTGTTGAGAATTTTCCCCTCGCTCGCCGCCACGAGCTAGGAAAAAACGTCTGGGGGCGATAATGGAAAGAGGACTTGAGATCTTTTTTTGGGTGGTGGGGTGGGGGAGGTGTGGGGCGTGGGGGGATTAAGACGGTGTCAGAGCTTCCCTGACGAATGGAGAGCTCAAGCTCATTAGACAGGCCACTAGGAGCCATTGGAAGCCACCGCTACCGACGACCAAGACAGGAGACTGGAAACAGAACTTGCTTGCTACTTTCCCCTGAGTCATCACTGCTGCTGCAGGGACAGGATGGAGGGATGGAGAAGGAGGGGAAGGCAGAGGAGGTGGTACTTACCCAGGATGGAGTGGACCCGGACGGAGAGCTGGGTACGAAGAATCAGGATGGGCTTCTTTCCTTTTCTGCGGAGAAGAGGACGAAAAGACGGTTTAGAAGACAGTTTAGAGTTAAAAAGGAGACAAAACCTGATTTAAGAACCACTCAACACTCTAAGATAAACACAGACTTCTTAAATTGAGAAGTGCAGCACATTGTGGCCCTTCCACAATGGGAACAAGTGGAGAGCAGCAAAATAAGGCGGTTTTGATGTGTAGCGCCTGAACTCTAACACAGCTGGCTGGAGGAACACTGGATCTCCATCTCCCTGACTCCCACATGCTGCCATCCCATAAACAGACTCTGGTGTGACGGCCACGGCCCGACCAGCAGGGATTTGTACCATGGAAAGTTCTAGAGCCGACATAGAGGTATGGAAAGTATCTGTTCCTGTCTGAGAGTTTGTGTGTGTGTAGGTCTGAAATAAAGGATTTAGGTTCTCGGCAACTGACACATACTGTGAACACATGCAGTAGCTGCACATAGACTCTTACAAACGATAATCACGCCTACATTTTCCAGGCCACGTCTAGTGACACATTTCCTCTTTGTATTTCACCCCAACACAGTCTTACTTTCCCCACCCCAAGTTACCAGCGTTTCAGCTTTGACCAACCGCCCCAGACACACACAAACACACACACAGCCACACACAAAGTTACAAGATCCGCTGCCAATTTTCCTCTGATCACCATGTTCGTAAAGGCAGCAGTCACCCTGGTCTTGCAGGAACTGCAGGGGATCCTCTGAGGTAACTTTTCTAATGGGAGGGAAGCTGGATCCAAAGCAAACACGCTCCGGACTCCAACAGCCAGAAGTGTTTTTCTTTCACGGTCACGTATTCTCCTGAATAGTAACATCATTTTGCTAGTGTTTTTACTCCTTTTACGTGTCTGTGTGTGTGTGTGGGGGGGGGGGGGGGGGTTTAACATTCATTTGTGCCTGTAAGATAGGGTATTTGACATGATCACTGTCACAAATCCATGTTCACCACTGAATGGAGATACATTCTGATAGCAATGAGGCAACAGACTGAGGACTGAGAGGTCGATAGGAAAGGTTCAGAGTCAGTCTCCCAGGGAAACGTCACCCATTCAGAACAGGATGTGCCTTTGTCACAAGGGACAACATACAGGCTGTACAAGAACAGCCAGCATAGAAAGGGGAGGGGGGGTCAAACAGGATTCGAATAATATTCCAGAGCATTCCGCCATCGTAAATATTTTCATTGTTTGACAAGTCGCTGAATAGAGGCCAAAGATATGAACCAGTAGTCATTGGAATATGCAACAATGACTGTCTGTTTCAGTGTAAACCTGCAGTTGGGCTCATATGAATTTCTAATAGCAAGAAACTGAAGTGAATGGGTATTGACCCCAGATTGCAATTAACTCCAGACTACAATTAGTCAAATAGAGTATCAAATGGTTATAAGGATTGGCCATTGGGTAATATGATTTAAACTGTAAGATTAATTAAACTTTTAAGACCATTAAGACACTATTTAGCCTCCATGGTCGTTTGTCCTAAGCCCAAGGATTATATGCCATGACAAGCTGTATCAAGTGTGTGTGTGTGGCCATGCTCCTGTTACTTGGACTTTGTAAATGATTCAGGATCATGGATAGGGGTTATAACTCTGTTAAGCAGAGGAACAACACGTCTCAGGGCAATATGACGTCCAGTACTAGAGATCAACAGAAACATTTGATAAACTTACAGTTGAACTTCTCACACTAGAACTTAATCCATAATAATTGCTTGGAACTATTACGATCATCTATTGGTTAATATGATTTCAACTTTAAGAATTGTGGGACTCTTCCAATATCTCACATGTTAAACCCACTTCATTCTTCATCTTCAACACTTTCAAATCCCATTTGAAAGAAAATACAATTCAAACTACTATTCCACCACGCCAGTCTGTACCCACCTGCAATCAGACTCCCAAGACCTAACCATACTAAAACCCTACTGCAGTACCGGTAGTTAAAACTGAATCTACAGTTAGGTACTGTGAAGTCGTATAGTCCTTATGTTTCCTGGTCTCCTTCTTGACCCATTTCTCTACAGAGTCATCTGAGTTTCCTGCTCCAGACAAAGCATTAATTGTCTGGTAAAATTATTTGTCACGCTTCCCTCCCAGACGCTATTTTCAAACGGGTCGGATGATGTCATTATGAATATTATTTTCTCTCAGGACTTGTTCATTATAAGAGATTAAAAGATGGGGGGGGGGGGGGGTTGGGTTGGGTTTCAAGGGGTCATGCGACAGTGCGTATGCACCTGTGCGTATGTGTATTGACTGTGTGTGTATTGTGTGAGTGAATGTGTGCGTGTGAGTGAATGTGTGTGTGTGTGAATATGTGTGTGTGTGTGTGAGCAGCACTTTTACTGTATTCGAGTAGACACCCCTTCTTTGCGCCTCTGCTCGGACGGAGGTGTGTGTGTAAGGTAAGTGTCAACCTGTCAAGTGTGTGTGTGAACGAGTGTGTGCATGTGTGAATGTGTGTGTGTGTGAGCAGAACTCTACTGTATTCAAAGTCTCTACCCAGCTCCTCTGCTCTGACAGAGGGGTTCCCTGAGAGTGAAGAGGACAGCTTCACATCAACATGCTCACAGGTTGGCCTGGTTGGACACATGCCACAGAGAGACCAGTCACCCATACACGATCTCTCCCCTCAGTCATCACAGCTCCGTGCCATATTCTGCGCCGTGGGTTTCTACGGAGACGGCAACTGGAGGAGCTGGGAGTGACAGAGAGGTGTAGAAATGGTCCGCCGTCCGTTATTATACAAAGAGACAACACACAACTTGCGACACACAATCACTCTGTGATTCTGAAAGGTTGTTTGTCTGAATTTACCGTCCGGGGTTTCAACAACTGCAGATCAAAAGATTTTTCCACAAAAAAAAGCAACATTTCCATGATTTTTCGGGCCCTTTAAATCACCACTTCTACATTTCAAGAGTTTTCCACGGCTGGGGGACCCTGACAGTAAATTGTTTCAGATCACAGTGATCAGGCAGTGGCCTAGTCCTATAACCCCCACCGTCTGCTATGCTGGTACAGAAATAAAACACTGTCTCCATCCTGAGTCAACCCTGTGTTTTTACTGTCATCACCCTGTCTTTACCACTAATCTCTCCCTCCCTCCCCTCCCTTTCTCCCTGTTTCCCCTCACTTTCACCCTCTGCTCCCTCTCATTCTCTCCCTAGTGGTGTCCTACGTACAGGGGACTCTGAGTCACCTTGTACACCCCAGTCCTGTCTCAGCCCTCTGCTGGTGACACACCACACACTAAGACACACTCATGGCCTGCCACAATGACTCACCTTGTGTCTGTGGGATATACTTTTACGCATAAATATCCATCCTGTACAGTGACTGGCTTAAATAAGTCTCAGAGTTGTTTGAAAGTCAACCGCTTCTCAACCAATCAGAACGAATTGTGCCACCAAACAGCGCTAAAGAAAGTGTTTACTATGGTAAAACAAATTGTTTTGGAGTGATCCACCGAAGGATTCTGTGTGTGTGTATAAGAGGGAATCAGAAGAAATGGGGGAGAAACAGGGGGAGAGACAGGGGGAGAGACAGGGGGAGAGACAGGGGGAGAGACAAGGGCAGAGACAAATGTATTTGTATTGCCCTTTTTACACGCAAGCATGTCACAGAGGGCTTCACATACGCCCGTAGAACTCCCCCTCAACCAACCTAAACCCTCAAGGGGAGAGACAGGGGGAGAGACAGGGGGAGAGACAGGGGGAGAGACAGAGGTAGCCGTCCTTACGCAGAGTCTTCGTACAGCTGCTCCAGCTCATCTCGCTGCTCCGCCAGGGACATGTCCAGGTCCAGGTAATTCCCAATGGTGGCCAGCTGCAGGGCACACTCTTCCAACTAGGAGGGGGAGAGGGGTGGGGGTAAGGGGGAGCAGGGGAGAGGGGTGGGGGTAAGGGGGAGCAGGGGAGAGGGGTGGGGGTAAGGGGGAGCAGGGGAGAGGGGTGGGGGTAAGGGGGAGCAGGGGAGAGGGGTGGGGGTAAGGGGGAGCAGGGGAGAGGGGTGGGGGTAAGGGGTGAGGGGGGGAGGGGCAGACAGTCATACAAGTGAACATACATTCACACGCTTTCCCTGTCTCACACACACACACACACACGAAGATCCGATTCTCTCGTCTTTTTTATCCTGGCATACCTCACGACTGCAATCACATCCCTCTGATCAATTTCTAAAGTATTCGACAGACCGATGATGAGAGGCTGCATGCTTTCTCTAAACATGGCAGGATATCTCCCTTGGCTTGCGAGATGCTGTCATCCTTCACATTTAGAAGGACTTTGAGCTTGTTCTGAGGTTAGAATATGTACTCTCTATTTATAGCATTTCAGTCATCATCTTGATAACTCTGGCATGGGCCGCATAGTCTTGTTGTTCTAGCACAGTGAGTCAGAAAAGGGAATTTCTGTGGCATACCTCATGCGCACAGTTCACTGATATCATGTTTGCTTATAATGAGTGATAGAAGCCACACAACATTAAATACCAAACAGTCCAGGAAAAATGTTCAAAACATTAGGCCACAGCATGACCAATCACATAACAATTACAACTACGCACTCGTAACAATCGACATGCCTAAGAGTTATATTGGGACTAGGTAAGAATCACATTTGAGAGGAACAGAAGGTACATTTTATTCATGGTCTGGACAAGATATCCTACTAAACTCTATAGGATCTACACTACAGGAGTTTCCTATCCCAGAATACAAAGTCAAGGAGGCCATTTCACTGAGCTTATCTTGTGTTTACAGATCCCACCCTTTCCTTGAGCATCAACTCAATTTAGCCCTAAACTGGCAACCGCAGATGGGGGGGGGGGGGGGGGGTACAGTTGTCAGATACCTCTTTTCTTATGAAAGACAGAGACCTAAACCTAGGAAAACATCAGAAAACATTTGACGAGCCAAATTGTTTGAATACAAGTTGCCAATGAGGTGTGCAAACTGTCATGCCTGTCCTTCTGATCTCCCCAGAACAGTGCAAGTCTCGCCTCTGGTTCATGTTTGAGATCAGAGACTGGATTGGCGATGGAATGCGTTTTGGTGGAACAAAGTTTGAGGATCAGTCAGAGAGGGATTGAGGTGGGGGGGGGGGGGGGGGGAACTATTTGAACACAGATAGCGTACTTCTCCACAATGCAACATGGAAAGATACAGCGTGCAATGAACTTGCATGTTGGCATAGCAGCCTGCATGTCAAATGCATTGTGTGCGGGTCCATTGCACATTCAGTTTTTACTTGTAATTTTAAGTATTCACATGTACAATAAGTCAAAATCAACCCGTTTACAGTGGGGAAGTGTAATATATAATGGATTTCAAAAGCTTACAGAAGATATTGGATTCCGGTATTTAAGTAAGCAATGATTGGCATAGTTGGTCACACCTGTTAACTTTCTTGCGTTGACAAAACACTTCTGTGTGCAGGCACACTTCTGAACTCGTCTATTTGTAAAAGTGACAACATACATACCTTCAACGGTGCCTCTAGAAGTTTGTGAATTCCGGCAATTTGTTCACTCAATGCAAGGTTTTCATCGATATTGTACGGTGGCGGTCGTCTCGGCTCTGGGAAATTGGTGCAAACGAATGGGTCCGAATCCTCCAGGTATTGGACTCGGCATGTGATAGTAGCCATGGTTAATCTTGTCTTTACCTTGTTTGTAGCTGTTAAAATATGATTGTTCTATGTGCCCATTGAAACGAGAAATAAAAGGAGACCCGACCCGCTCAGTTGAACAGATGCAATTGTTGCTGGAGGAAAAGATCGCTCGAACGGACTATGCTACCCGAAGGAGTCGTGACGTCATATGAGTCATGCGAATGAAAATAGAGCTTTCCTTGGCCACACAGCTCAGCTGGCACACACACACACCCCTTCCTACAACACCGCTGTCGAGCCTACATATTCCAAAATTATAATAATGTAAAATGTATAATGTAAAGTTGGATCCATTGTGGGTTAAACAATCAGTAACATCACCAGAACTGACGCGGGTATAATTGGCGTTAAGACGTCTACAGACTTGTTGATGGTTAATTAGCAAAGGTTGTCTTACAGTGTCTTCCACTTTCTTTCCATACGCTGTATAAATTTAGCTCCATATTATGGCCATGGGCTCACACCGACTTTAATGACTTAATTACAATCTGCACAATGACACCTTGCCACATTGCAATTTGCACTATTTGTAAATGTTGTACTTTGTATTTTTTGTACTATCTGTATTTTTTGTATTTTTATATTGTAAATCATGTCTACTTTATATTTACATTTGATAAATCTAAATCCCCTTAGTATACGCTAGACTTTGTACCTTTTGAATAGTTAGACCACATATTTAAGTTTTAAGATTCCTATGTTTAATGTATGCACCTTCCTGCCAAAGTAAATTCCTTGTTTGTGCAAAATTTCATGGCGATTAAAACCCTTCCTGATTCTGATTCTTGTTATTACAAAGTGGTGTTTTAAGAGTGCAGCAGTCAACGTTTTGTGAAAGAGCTCTCTCTTGTGGTAGAATGACGCTAATACAAGCAGGGGCGCTCCATTTCACCACTGTCAAACGTATAGATTGATGGCAAACAATACATTGTACTACATTATTACGAAGTCTGTAACACAACACACACGAAGTTTTTATGTTAAATGTCTAGCCATCAATAATATGTATCTGTTTGTTTGGACAAATATTTGCAACGGAAGAAGTTTTGTGGTGTGCGTTTACTGATGGTTTAGCACAGCTAAGATTGCGGGGCCACAGACTATAAATTTACATTCAGTAATTCAGCAGACGCTCTTACTCAGCGACTTACAGTAGGATGAAGAGCCTTGCCCAAGGACACAACGTCATTTACCACGGTATGGAATCGATCCTGCAATCTTTTGATTACTAGCCCAACTGCCTCACCGCTCAACCATCGGACTCTTAAATTATTTTTATGCATTTAGCAGGTGGTTTCATCCGAAGCGACTTCCAAGAGAGAGTATTACAAAAGTGCATAGGTCACTGATCATAACAAGATAGAAAAATGTGTGACCCCATCGTAACTGCTTCCCAAAGGTGTTAAATCTTCAAACGATGGTTTGGGGTGGTTATATCATCCCTTCAAAGTAATCTGGAACCATATTTTCTGATTTGGAGCCATCACAGAGCCAGTTCCACAGAGGTCACCATTTCTGACGGCCGTCAGAATGTGTAACCCAAAAAATAAACCCTCCAAAAAATGTGTGACCCCATCATAACTGCTTCCCAAAGGAGTTAAATCTTCAAACGATGGTTTGGGGTAGCTATATCACCCCTTCACACTAATCTGGAACCATATTTTCTGATTTGGAGCCATCACAGAGCCAGTACCACAGAGGTCATCATTTCTGACGGCCGTCAGAATGTGTGACCCAAAAAATAAACCCTCCAAAAAATGTGTGACCCCATTGTAACTGCTTCCCAAAGGGGTTAAATCTTCAAACGATGGTTTGGGGTATTTATATCATACCTTCACACTAATCTGGAAAAAGATTTTCTGATTTGGAGCCATCACAGAGCCAGTACCACAGAGGTCACCATTTCTGACGGCCGTCAGAATGTGTGACCCAAAAAATAATTTTACAAAAAAGATCGATATTATCTGTGACCCCACCGTAACTGCTTCCTAAAGGACTTAAATCTTCAAACAATGGTTTGGGGTAGCTATATCATTACTTCACACTAATCTGGAACCATATTTTCTGATTTGGAGCCATCACAGAGCCAGTACCTCAGAGGTCACCATTTCTGACCTCCGTCAGAATGTGTGACCCAAAAAATAAAAAAATAAAAAGATCGAAATTATCTGTGACCCCACCGTAACTGCTTCCCAAAGGAGTTAAATCTTCAAACGATGGTTTGGGGTAGTTATATCATCCCTTCACACTAATCTGGAACCATATTTTCTGATTTGGAGCCATCACAGAGCCAGTACCACAGAGGTCACCATTTCTGACGGCCGTCAGAATGTGTGACCTAAAAACTAAAAATAAGATCGAAATTATCTGTGACCCCACCGTAACTTCTTCCCAAAGGACTTAAATCTTCAAACAATGGTTTGGGGTAGCTATATCATCCCTTCACACTAATCTGGAACCATATTTTCTGATTTGGAGCCATCACAGAGCCAGTACCACAGAGGTCACAGTTTCTGACGGCCGTCAGAATGTGTGACCCAAAAAATAAAAAAATAAAAAGATCGAAATTATCTGTGACCCCACCGTAACTGCTTCCCAAAGGAGTTAAATCTTCAAACGATGGTTTGGGGTAGTTATATCATCCCTTCACACTAATCTGGAACCATGTTTTCTGATTTGGAGTCATCACAGAGCCAGTACCACATAGGTCACCATTTCTGACGGCCGTCAGAATGTGTGACCCAAAAAATTTAAATAAAAAAAAGATCGAAATTATCTGTGAACCCACCGTAACTGCTTCCCAAAGGATTTAAATCTTCCAACGATGGTTCGGGGGTAGTAATATCATCCCTTCACACTAATCTGGAACCATATTTTCTGATTTGGAGCCATCACAGAGGTCCTGTGGTGCTGGTGACCTCTGTGTATTACATCAAAACAGCAGAGGTCACTGTAGTACTATTAAGTGTTTGACTGGATTGTGTCTGGTGTGCAGTCAGGTGATGAAAACATGAGTGTGTTTAGAGTACAGGATTGTGATAGAATGTGTATGAATGTTATTCCAAATGAAGACCTAGACAAAAACATCTGTGGTAAACCGGAATAAATGTCATGGTAGGAAAATAGTTGAGAAAATCTCACAGTTTTGTGTACGAATTTGGCAGAATTACATTGCTTCAAATTGCATTGCGACCTTAATTGCTTGGTACCATTAATCAAGAGGACTAATTTGGTCTGTGGCAGTAGACTGTGGCCAGAAGGAATCACAACGTTACTGCTTGTTTTCACAGAAACCTCGAGGCTGGTCCCTTCCTCGACCTGTGGTACACTGCATGCCGTCTTCCTCCGCGGCACAATATCGCACAAACGACAAACCCCCTGCAGGGAATGCACCCTTTGTGCCCCTGTTGTCACTAAGTTCAGAGAGTTTCCTGCAAGCTAACATGGCAGCTATTGTCCTCAACTGACACTTTCCAGGAGGAAAGTTGGTTTTAAAGTCTTTAAAACCACAGAACCACAGAATTCCGCCCTACCTGGTAGTGTCCCTCACTGTTTTATGAAAGCTTGTTAGCCACTGTAACAACGGAGATGAAAGAATGAATCGGGTAACCTTTATTGACCGTTGGATGCTCCTGTAGGCTACAGTAGGACTGCTCATTTCATCGCCTGTGTCGTTTGAATTGTGGAAGTATTGGGGTTTAATGCTGGCTATGTATATAGGCTACTGTACATTTTATTTCATCCTCTAAAAGTGCTATGGAAGTTAGCTAATTTGCTTAACTTGCAATCGTTTGCGGGCTCTTAACCAGCTGGGCCTAATAATCAATCATTCCAGTTAGGCAATCCCAGGTTCTGAGACTTTAAACTAACTTGGAGCTAGCTACAAGTAGCCTACTGTATTAGCTATCTGCTACTGTAAAGCTGTATTTATTGGTAAATCAAATTAGGTCCCGATACTAACCGAGTTCTAGACTGACGTTCGACAACAGTTGATATCAGTCAACATAGAGCGGCTTAATTCACATTATTCAGGCGATTGTAATGTTGATACAAAGTTTACAAGGTGGACACTGTTATATTTTTAATAACTAGTACGTTAAACAAAGTCTGTTTAAAAATAGGGATTATTAATTTAAAATAATCGATGTTGACAAAACTAGTGTGGACCTATCCCATGGGGTTAACCTTTTTGAATAACTCTGATTAAATATTCAACAGCCAACTTAATGGACCCGTAACATAATACGAAAGCTATAAATAGCCAAACATTATTATTTTTTACCAGTGTGTGGTCTAAGGGTATTCTGTTAAGATGATATATTTCATATAAAAAAAAAAACTGTTTATTTGTGGCAGCTGGCAGCGCAGGTGCTGCAGAGACCCCTGCACAAGCTAACCTTTGAGCGGCATAAAGATTCTGTGATGTAACTCTTGTCAGCACGCGCAACTGGAGCACGTTGGTGTTATAAGTATTTGGATTTTGTATCAGTTGGTCGTCTAGCTTGCAACTCTCCCATCTCTTACCAGAAATACAAGGTATTGTTAGCCTGCTATGTATTTAAAATCTGTTAAAACTATACTACAGGAACTTTTGGTTATTTGCCGGTCTAACAAGTTTCAATGGTGTTATCTGCTGACTTTTGATGAGGAAAGACCAGGTCTCTTCTGCTTTTCATCTGACTTTTAAAAACTGAAATTTCACTAATATATGGCTTTATGTTTTTAAGTGAGTTGAATGTTTTTTTTTACTTTGATTCCCTAGACACCAGACAAAATGAAGGGTGTTTATCAAATATCGGGAGAGAAGGACAATATCACAGGGCTTTCCTTTGTAAGTAGAATCCACAAGCTTTCTCCACTCCAACACTCCTCACTCATTCCAGTCTAAGTGTCTTCCCTTTTATCTTTCTCCACGTCACTGTGTCTCTCTCATATTGTCAAAAGTCTGTTATTCTTCCTTGTTGCTGCCCTCAATCCTTCTTCTACAAAGCTCAAGGTTAAACAGCACACCGTAATGACACAAGACGACTTTTCGCAACTTGTGTTCTGAACCCCTCTCTATGTCTTCCTCCCTGTCCTGTCCTTCTCTCTGCGCACAGTGTAACAGAAGCGAGAGCAACCAGTGGAGGAGTGCTTCCAATGCCACCATCGAGACCCTGCCTGAGGGGCTTCCCTCCCTAGACTACAGGGACGAAGAACCACCTCCTCAACGCAACAAGTACCACAGGAGCCTTCAGACATTGATGCCTTTCCGCTTTGGCTCAAAGTAAGCAGATGAGAGACACACATTAAGGGCTGTTCACACTTGCCAAATAAATATCAACAGTTGTTGGGTTGCGTTGGTCTGGTGTGATTTGCCTGTTGGCGTTTGTTGGGCCAGTGTGAAAATGACAGTTATCTTTCCAAATATTATAAACCAGACAGCCAACAGTAGAATGTCTGGTCTTTGTTGGACGTTGTTGGGGGCTGTGTAAACTGGCCTTAACAAAGAGATAAAATACTTGAACTACTACAAGTATAATAGAAGACATATCGTCAGAGCCTTCCGGTCTGGGATCCTTCCGTTGTCAGTACGTTTTTAAAGGACACATTGTGACATGGATGGAGGTGTTTCGGTTATGGACTCTTAAAATCATTCATTTCGTTGGGTGAACTGTTGGAATGTCGTCTGACGTTGCGTGTGTTGGTCCAGGTCCCACCCTATGGATAGTGCAGGATTCTTCTCCTTCACCTCGTTCGCCTGGATGACCCCCATGATGTGGAGCCTGTTTAGGAACAGACTGGACAGGAGCTCTCTCGCCCTGTCTCCCCACGACGGAGCCGACATCAACGGAAAAAGGTATGACAACGGTTTTCACGGAACAACAGAACATTTGATTGGTCAATTCACAGTCAAATCAGAGTCAATTTGAAGACAATCATCAGCAAATGGTAAATTACCATCAACTGACCCTAACCCTAAACCAAGTGATGTGAACTGATGATCTGATTTGTAGTATTGGTGATTTTATCCCAATAACTTGGATAAGTGTTTAGACGTATAGCGAGAGAAGCACAAAAACCTGAGTGTCCTGGAATGATAACATTGACAGCGTGATATGATATGATGACATGGAATGATAACGTTGACAGCGTGATATGGTATGATGACATGGAATGATAACGTTGACAGCGTGATATGGTATGATGACATGGAATGATAACGTTGACAGTAAAGCGAGTTGAAATGAGGATTGTTACTTCATTGGGTGACACTGCATGAATGATGTACCTTCTCTGATTTAAGGTTTCAAAGGCTTTGGGATGAAGAGGTGTCTAAAGTGGGTTTGGAGAAGGCCTCCTTGACTCGAGTCGTCCTGAGATTCCAAAGAACAAGATTGCTAGTGGCTTTCTTCATCTCTGTCATATTCACATTTGCTGTATTTATCGGCCCAGTAAGTTATTATTATTTAACTCGGTCGGTTCAGTTTATCATTTTTATTCAATGTAATACAGCTTGGCTTTAAAATTGTATTGCTGCTAATCCATGTTTCACGTCTTCACCCAGTCGGTTCTGGTCTACGAGATCCTAAAATACACAGAGAAACCCGATGGTTCCACGCTGACTCACGGAGTGGGTCTGTGTGTGGCCTTGTTCTGCTCGGAGTTCTGCAAAGCCTTCTTCATCTCGCTGATGTGGGCCGTGAACCTGCGCACGGCCATCAGAGTGAAGAACGCCTTCTCCATGTTGGCCTTCAGCAAGATCATCTCCCTACGAGTGGTCAACAGCATCTCTGTGGGAGAGGTAGTTTGGAAGCTGGGTTACTGTCAGTATATATCAATTTGTAAAGTACTAGATCAATTGATTCATTTGATACCAGGTTCGTTCGTTCACATACGGTAATCTGATGACCTATGAAATACCGATTCATCGATCTAATGAGGATTTCAGATTTTTCCAAAAGAGATTCTCAAGTTATGGTATCTGAATAGTCGATGGTTGACTACTCAAATGCTCTTAACACTCTTAATCTCACGTCCTCCCTGAAACCTCTCTTCCTTCTGACAGATGATCAACGTGCTGACCAGCGATGGCTACCGGATGTTTGAGGCGGTGGTGTTTGGCACCTTCCTGTTGTGTATCCCAGTGCTGCTCATAATCTGTATCAGCTATGCATGCTACATCCTGGGATACACTGCCCTCATCGGGGTCCTGGTGTACTTCGTGTTCATCCCCATTCAGGTTTGTTCAGTGAGCACATTGAAGTAGAGGACTTTGGAAAATTCACAGTTGATTTGTTTCATACATAAATAAAAATTGTCATGTATAAAATAATAATATGTATTACATTTACATTTATGCATTTAGCAGACGCTTTTATCCAAATCGACTTCCAACTTCCAAATATATAAATTGTTATATATAAAATAAATAGTGCTGTCAAACAATTAAAATGTTTAATCGCGATTAATCGCATTAATGTCATAGTTAACTCGCGATTAATCACAATTAATCGCACATTTTTATCTATTCTAAATGTCCCTTGATTTCTTTTTGTCCCATTCTTTTTTCAAATTGTAATGCTCTTATCAACATGGAAAAGTGGTTCGGATTGCTTCGTGCAAATATTTTTTGTTATTGAAAACAACATTGCAATCGCCTGGCTTTGACGAGGGGGCGGAGAATTCGCATCATCTGTGTGCTTGGCCATCAAGTGGTATTTCAGACTGGACGTGCTGCGATGATAGCTCAGTTTACAACGACAAAACACACAGATCACTTTGGTCTTGTCAATGGAACCATTTGGCAACTTTTTAAAAGTAAACTTTCCATTCAGAATCTTATTGGCATCCATTTCGGCGTCTCGTGCTCGCCATCAACTCAAAACGTAACGTTAACCTACTACCAGAGAATGTCTCATATCCGTAAACGGGCTCTGCTACTACGCTTTAGCCGGATCGCAAGCCAAACAAGTGTGTGGCGTGCCTGTTGTTTTGTTTCCGGTCTAGCTAGATCCGGTGTGGTGTTGTAGTTTTTCTAACTTCGGTAGTTGTTGCAACAGCATGTGAAAAAAAACTACAAAGTTTGCTAGGCCAAAAAGAGCGTTAATCGCGCGATAAAAAAATTGACGCCGTTAATTTGGGTTTGCGTTAACGCCGTTAATAACGCGTTAAACTGACAGCACTAAAAATAAAATGTTTCCTAAACCCAATTTTAGTTTTCTTCTTAAAAACAAAATATTGTATATATTACATATACAAATAATTGGATATAAAAATACATTTACAAGGTGCTCAGTTTCATATTGAGAGCAGAGCAGAGGTTACCGGGCCGGTTACCGAGTTACCGGCCCGTCTGATAGAATAGTTGATCGATTTTAAGTAAACAAACACTGCTTTTGTCATAATGAGTAGGCAGAAACACAAGTGTCATTAGTAGAGCTGGTTGTCTGCCTTAGGTGGCAATGAACTGACTTGTGTGTTTGGTTGCAGTTTTTCATGGCCAGACTGATCAACATCTTCAGAAGGAAAGCCGTGGTGGTGACCGATAACCGTGTCCGCACCATGAACGAAGTTCTCACCTGCATAAAACTCATCAAGATGTATGCCTGGGAAACCTCCTTTGATAAGAAGATCTTGGGTCAGTGTTGACAGTGTTGGCAGAGATGACTCCGGTGAATCACGCACACTTTAACGTCTGTGCTTTGAAATGGACCACTGTTCCAAAACACGTTGATTGTCGTATTTCTGGACGATGAAGTTGATATAATCTTGTACATATGATCAAATCAGAATGCGTTTTAATCGCCATGAAAGTTTGCACAGACAAGGAATTTGCTTTGACAGGAAGGTGCATACATTAAACATATAGGAATCTTAAAAATGTAAATATGAGATCTAACTATACTAAAGGTACATAGAGTAGCAATACTTAGAATTAAAATCAAATATACAATAAAATATAAAGTTGCCATAATTTACAATATAAAAATACAAAAGGTACAAAAGATACAATTTGTGTATTGCAGTGCAAAATGCAGTGTTTAAAGATATTAAAGTCATTTAAAGTCAGTGTGAACCCTCTGCCTTGTTGAAGAGGCTAACAGCGGATGGGAAGAGACAGCGTGTGGTATACTCCATGATGATGTACGTTCTCCTCCCTCATCTCCAGACATCAGGCAGGACGAGCGGCAGCTGCTGGAAAAGGCTGGCTACGTCCAGAGCGTGAACTCCTCCATCACCACCATCATCCCCACCCTGGCCACCATCCTCACCTTCATAACCCACACCGTGATCGGCCTGCCCCTCAACCCGTCCGCGGTACGTCCCACTTCCCTCCTCTGAAGCAGACTGTCTCTAAAGAGCATTCTTGCTAAACTTGAGTATTTACTTGCTTGAGTATTTATCTGTCATCCATTTAAAATGTCAGACTTTCGAAGTTAATTGTTGACTTTAATGAACATGCAGCCAGGTACCCAAGGCATAGCGCGGAGTCAGATGGCTGAGCGGTTAGGGAATCTGGCTAGAAATCAGCAGGTCGTCGGTTTGATTCCCGACCTAGTCAAATGACGTTGTGCCAGGTACGCAAGGCACAGCGCTGTACAAGGCGCTACTGTAATTGAGACATCATTGCTGTGGTTGAGATGTTGTTACCATACTTGAGTATTATTATTTTTGTTCACTGTTGATTACTCAGCTACCTTCTAAATGAGCTGTCATTGTTTCTATATACTTACGCCATTGAGATGTTATCGTTGGATTTTTTGATTTTTTTCACCGGGGCATGTTTGCTGGTTGTGGTTTGCCAGTGGTTACTATGCGATTTGTCTAGTAAACACAGACTGTTCCTTGACTCTGATTCCCGAAATACTGTAGAACCATACACTTCTGACCCTTATACTATACCTTCTATGTGCACAGTTTGGATGTCAATTTGGATAAAACCAGCTGCTAAATGTAAATGTACAGTCATGCTTAACCCCGTGGATATTCAGTCATCCCTGGTGTTGTTGTGTTTGTGTTTAACCAGGCTTTTGCCATCATTGCCATCTTCAACTCCATGAGGTTTTCTCTAGGCCTGCTCCCCTTCTCTGTGAAAGCTTTGGCCGAGGCCAATGTGTCTCTAGCCAGACTCAAGGTGAGTTTTATCATTGACAGCTGCATGCTGACTCATACCAATGTTCCGCATAATTCATAGGCTATGTTACATAATCTATTTGTTGTTATGCAACACCAAATGCTCCAAAGCACAGTGGCATGCTGTACAATTTAATTAAGTCAATATGCCATAGTTTGTATGTGGGTATGTACATATTTGTTTGTTGAGTAATCCAGACTGGCCGTTATCACTGGATCACTAATGTGTCTTACACTAGTGTAAGATAAGTGGTTGAGAACGGATTCATGTTTACATGTATGTGTACCTTTTTTTTCATATACTCTTACTACAGAAACTCATGCTAGTTCAGAATCCAGAATCCTACCTAATTCGTAAAAAAAGCCCAGACTTAGCCTTGGTCATGGCGAAGGCTACTTTCTCATGGTCCAAACCTGAGAGCCAGTCTACCAACCCAGACCCAGCCGACGACCAGAGGGAGGGAAAGGAAGAAACCATGCCCCAGAACGGGACTCATGCACCGGGCAGTGTTAAACCCTCCCTGAGGAACATCTCCTTTACCCTACCCAAGGTGTGTATTCAAGGGTTAATTACTGATGGGATGGGAGTTAGGGTCAATTTGGGGAGTGAGTTTTGTGTGTAAACAAAAGATGACCATGTTTGGGTTTCCTCTCAAAGGGAAGCCTACTGGGGATATGTGGCAATGTCGGGAGCGGAAAAACATCGCTTTTATCGAGCATTTTGGAACAGGTGTGTAGATTATAATAATTTGTCATATTTTTTATTAGCATTATTATAAACATCTCCCTTTGTTTACCATAATGATTATCTGCAAATGTGAGCTGAATATTCTGCTGGTGGGGACCTTCGTTTCAGATGCATCTGGAAAGAGGCTCAGTGACAGCCGATGGGTCGTTTGCCTACGTTTCCCAGCAGGCATGGATATTCCACGGTACGGTGCGTGACAACATCCTGATGGGAGAACCGTTCAACCAGGACAGGTAATCAGTGTGATTCTTTCACAGATCCAATACAATCGAATATAATACAATATCATTCTGTGACTTGTTAAAAAAAAGGTTACAACTTTTTTTCAAATATAATTTGACAATCATTTATATTTTCTTAATAAGGATATGGGTAAAATAAACATATTTGAATGTAAACAAACCTTTTTTTTTATACATATATCTATACGTTAATTAACTACAATGATGTATCTGTTCCTGAAGTTGTTCACATTTGTGACATTAGAAAGCCCCGAGATGTCATCTCAATACGACAAAGGAAGTTAATACCAAGAACAATCATTTCCTCCTTTCACAGGACCTAGTACTGGAATTGAAAGTTTCTAAAACATTTAAGAAAACTGGTTACTGTGGCTACTGATGGAAGAAACAATGTAACAGGTTACTTCTAACAGAGAGCTAGCTTGTTTATGAGAAGCATCAGTACCGTATCGTGTGGATGAAATGGTCTTTGACATAGACATGACAAGGCACAAATAATACAATGACGCCATCGTGTTTTTGAGTTGGTCTTACTCAGCTCTTTTATAAGCCTCCTGAAGTACTTTGGTTACTGAGTTAACCTTAGTGCCTCCTTTAAAAGGGAAATCATCCCTTGGTTTATGAGAGGGCAGGCAAGGCCTAGTATGTCAAAGTTCCACGCTTGTTATCTAGCATGAAGGTGAGCGTCAGGTCCCTGGTTAAGAACATTCTGACCTGGTCTGGCTTTAACTTTATTTCATCATACTTCCTTTTGACAGATCCCTGTTACAGGAGACAGTGCAATCTCAATATTGTGCCTCCCAATTTAATATGACTGTCGATGACTATATGGCTGACTGAGAAGTAGATTTTGATGCCACAGTACACCCAGTAGAGAATACATTTTATTTTCCTCAAAAAAATTACTGCTTTTTGTTGTTGTTCCTTTGTGTCTTTCAAACAGGTATAAAAAAGTTATCCACGCATGTAGCTTGACACCAGATCTGGCTATTCTTCCCTATGGAGATAAGACTGAAGTAAGGATTTTTAGCATGGTCCCTGTGCATCAAATACAGTTGTCAAATCGACAATGAGCATCTATGCAATGGTTTTTTCCCAACTGTAAAAGTATTGCATTTCCTTGAGAATTATATTTGCTATTCTGTAGTACTATGGTGTCAAGTGTGTATAGAAATGTTAAGCCTTTATCCTCAAACCTGTTGACTGAAACGGATCTTTCTGTAATAAAGCGGCATTTTCAGCCTGAATACTGCAGATCGCTCTGAATGTGCCCTGTCACTTCCCATAGATTGGCGAGCGAGGCCTGAACCTGTCTGGAGGTCAGAAGCAGAGGATCAGCCTGGCCAGAGCCGTTTACTCCAACAAGGACATCTTCCTCCTGGACGACCCGCTGTCTGCCGTGGACGCTCACGTAGGGAAGCACATCTTTGAGGACTGCATTAAGAAGCAGCTGAAGGGGAAGTCCGTGATTCTGGTCACTCATCAGCTGCAGGTACTGAAGAAAAGGAATCCTCATTTACACTTGGATTCTAGAATGTTTTGGTTTAGGGTTAGCACTGTACATGAGTGGTGTTAATAATATACTGTAATCCATGACAGGATCCCCTGTTTTCCTTTCTTGTAGGACATGTTGTTAAATTCCCATGGTAGTCAGTAACCAAGACAATTACTTTAAGCTCTTGTCTAACCAAGATATTTTAAAAAATCTGTATTTTACAGTCAACGCACATTTACCTAGTAACTGTTTTACTGTACACAGGTTGTTCGAAAGGCTCTAAAACAAATACTTTAGTGCCTTGTGTAAATGTGTAACTTTTATATATCTCTGTAGGGGTTGAATTTGATCATTGTGCTCGCTGTCTTTTCTATTCCCCCCCCACAGGCGGAAAAGCTTTGCTTAGGTTCAGGTTACTAAGCTTGGTCTGTTGGTGTAGCAATAGATACCAGAAAACTGAAAATTCACAATTGCCTGCTTGTGCCTTTTAATGTTTGTTTTACATACAACAGAAACTGAACCTATTTACTGTGTCGACAGGATTTTTCCCATGTCAAATGATGTCTCAAGTTTTCTCCATATTATTCGCTTTGAATTGCACTGCTGATCTGTGTTTTGGAAATCGTAGTTTCAGTAAAAACTAGGGGAAAAGTGTCTGTAAATGTTGGTGTTGTTGGTGTGATCCATTTTTCTGTGTGCCCACCAGTACCTGGAGTTCTGTGACGAGGTCATAATGCTGGAGAGCGGGAAGATCAAGGAGGCAGGGACACACAAGGATCTGATGGAGGCTATGGGCCGATACGCACAGCTCATTAAAAACTTCCAGCTGGAACAGTCGAAAGTAAGACACATTGTTCTCACGTTATCTCTCTCCGTTGTTCTTGTTTGTCGTCGTGAACTATCACCAAGTGCCTATGATATCTTTAACCGACAGGCAGTTTTAAAGTTGGTTCTGAAGGCCATAAAATATGTTTATCTCAGGTATGTGGACTAGTCGTTTGATTCTGACACACATAATATGAACAGTGTAATATAATTCTGTTTGTCTTGTATAATTAGGCACAAAATGAGGAAATGGATGAGCCAGCCGAGCCCGTTGAAGTACACAAGAAGGATATTGATGAAGACAATGCCAACGGACTGGATAATCCAGGTATTGACAGGGATACAAATTTTAATGTCATTTTTTGTGGTTTTGGACACTATGGACATGCTGATGTGTGTAACATCTTTCTACAGCCTTTGACATGTCAGATGAATCCGATGAGAAGAGGGGGGAATCCAAGTTTGAGGTTAAGGGTAAGTAGTGTAAGGCTGTTGAATAAATATTTCCCTGATTGACCTTTATCTACGACAAACTATTAAGCACTGTCTCTCATCTTGCCTCATTAGAAAGCTAGCCACGGCAATACACAGTTCACAATTTATTACACATCCTGCACCAAATGTCGGATTAACTGGTTCATTAAAAAGACACTTTCTCTTAACAGTCTTAACAAAGATTCTTCGAAGCACTATATGTAACATTTTACGTTTTTTTGCCATCAACTTTTTGATTTTTTTTATCCGTGACAGTTGATGGTTTCTGATGTTGTTCCCTCCCAAAGAGTCTAAGGACCAGCTGGTGCAGCAGGAGGGCTCCGTGGAAGGATCTGTGACCTGGAGGACCTACCATCAGTACTGCCTCGCCGCTGGAGGTCTGACTCACACACTGACTCACTCACACTGACTCACTCACTTGCTCGTTCACTCACACTGACTCACTCACTAACTCGCTCACTCACACTGACTCACTCGCTCGTTCACTCACTCACACTGACTCACTCACTAACTCGCTCACCAACTCGCTCACCCACACACTGACTCACTCATTCACACACTCTCTCATTCGCTCACTCTCATAAACCCCCACACACACTGATACACAAATGCACACAGTTAGAGAGATGGAAGTACGAGTTTGCCACATTGTGCTAGCTGCAACAAATATCTTCCATCCAGTAACACTTTACCTGAGCCATGTCTTATCATCTCAGGGTATATCCTGCTGACATTAGTCATGCTGATCTTCATTCTGCTGGTGGGGACCACTGTCTTCAGCAACTGGTGGCTCAGCTACTGGTTAGAGCAAGGATCTGGGGTAAGGACACACTCACAGTCTCGTTTTTACTGTTTGTCAGCAGCATCAACAGTTGGGCTGCTTGGAACAATGGCTTGGGAGGGTGTGGAGAAGATGTGGGGGATTCTAGAATGTATCTTGGGGGGGGGGGGGGACTTCTGTTGAACATCCTGAATAGATGGACCACAGGTTAACACATCGTAATTCTCATCTGACTTACCCCATAAATGTGTGGAAAAAAGACATCCTAAACAACTTCACGTGACTCCTTTTTTTGTGATTTGTGTTTGCAGACGGCTAACATTTCCACCCCTGTCATGGGAGACATCTCCCTAAACCCTGACCTGAGCTTCTACCAGATGATCTACGGTCTGACGGTGGTGGCCATGTTGGTTCTGAGCACTATCAAGTGCTTTTCCTTCGTCAAGGTCACCCTCCATGCCTCCTCCAAGCTCCACGACAACATGTTCAAGAAGGTACGAGAAGCTGGAGGATACACTAAAACGACAACATATACAAAGCTAATTTAGCTCATGCTAAGCTAATTCTGGTGTTACACGTTTATTTACATTTAGCTAACACTTTTAGACAAAGCGACATACACATTGTTATATTAAGTACAGCAGCACTTCTTAAAGTAAATAAAGAACAGCGTATTATAACCTTTAACCAGAAGTGCTTAACGCTGCTTAGAGCACCACAAGGTAAGCCAAGCTAATTAATGAGATAAGCTTATTGTAACTACCTGTGCTTCCACCGTCCTCCAGATCTTAGCCAGCCCCATGAGTTTCTTCGACACCACCCCCACAGGACGCTTGGTGAACCGCTTCTCCAAGGACCAGGACGAGGTGGACACTGTGATTCCCTTCAACATGGAGAACTTCCTCCAGTTCCTCCTCATCATCACCTACACCATCTGCACCATCTCTGCTGTCTTCCCTCCTCTCCTCGCCGCCGTGGCCATCCTGGGGGCCATCTTCGCCCTCATCCTGTTGTGAGTTCAGGGCGCCGTTATCACCGTTGTCGCAATGACTGTATTCGTTTAAAGGACGCTTTGATCCAAAGCGACATATACGCGAAGGGGATTCGAACCTGTGACCTCTTGATTTGTATGTGTGATCAATTGCCCCACCAGGAGCTAAACCCTGAGCTATACCCTTCCCCCATCGTCATGGCGGCGTCTTTGTCATCCCTGTCGTGTCTGTGAACACGTAGGAGATGTTGCCAAGCCGAGTGAACAGAATGTCCACTTACCCTTTGTCTCTGTGTGTCGTCAGTGTGTTCCAGAGGAGTATTAGAGAGATGAAGAGGATGGAAAACATCAGCCGTTCATCGTGGATCTCCCTCACCACATCCACCATCCAGGGCCTTAGTACCATCCACGCCTACGACAAGAGACAGCAGTACATCGAGCAGTAAGACCCAGACTTCCCTTCACGCTGGTCACAGTTAAACACTTTAGCAAGTCGTTGGTTCGTTAAAATAAAATGGAGGACAGATAGTGGACTTGTCTGGCTTTTCACAGGAATTATTGACTCTATTGGCCCCATTATTATTGATTAGATTAGAAATCGGATTGAGTTTAAGACCACAGCTGTGTACTGTGTCCCTGTTTGTCTAAACTAACATAACCTGTCCTAGGAACACAGACAACAACATATATTTGCATGTTGACACTGTAGCAATCAAGGGGCTCAGAGTGAGGTTTGACCTTGCATAGCTGAAGATGGACACATGACCAGGGACAGTGTACACCTAAAAAAGGCAATTTATTAACAAAATACGAACACAAACGTTTTCAACAGAACATTGAGCTGGCCTAGGGGGCAATGGTGGGACACCCACTAACAGAGATTCGAACCTGTGACTTTTTGACCTGCAGTCAAATGCTCTACCACTGAGCTATTACCCATCCCCGTATTCCGATGTTATTTCCAGGTTCCAAACGATGAGCGACACTAACAGTAACCACTTCCTGTTGTTCAACTGCGGCACACGCTGGCTGTCTTTCTGGCTGGACTTCCTGTCGGCCACTGTGACCTTGGTAGTGGCTCTGTTTGTGGTGCTCAGCGACAACAGCATCATCAGCCCCTCCATGAAGGGTCTCGCCCTGTCCTACACCATCCAGGTAAGGGGGCTATGTCCTGGAATTTGGATTTGAGTTTATCTTTGACTTTTGGGGCTCAATTACTCAGTGTAAATGTGCGTAATGAGCATTATGTCATTCATTTCGTAAAAACAGTCTCTTAACTTTATAACTTTTTTCTCTTTGTTACCTCACTGCTGGTGAGGTGAGGAAGTGAGTTCAACAATGTTACACAATGCTGCCGTCTGCTGGTCTGTGGTGCAGCTTCCACAGCGGTGCCTGTTCCCTGGTTCAAATGGTTCTCTCTTTCTCTCTCTCTCTCTCTCTCTCTCTCTCTCTCTCTCTCTCTCTCTCTCTCTCTCTCTCTCTCTCTCTCTCTCTCTCTCTCTCTCTTTCTGTCTCTGTCTCTGTCTCTCTGTCTCTGTCTCTCTGTGTCTCTCTCTCTGTCTGTCTTTGTGCTTGTTTCTCTCTCTGTGTCTCCTCTCTCTCTCTGTCTCTCTGTCTGTCTCTCTCACTTTCTCTCTGTGTCTCCTCTCTCTCTCTATGTCTTGGTGTGTCTCCTCTCTCTGTGTGTCTCTCTTCGTCGCTGCTATCGTCTCTCTCTGGTCTCTAGTTGACAAGCATCTCTCTCTGGTCTCTAGTTGACAGGCATCTCTCTCTGGTCTGTAGTTGACAGGCATCTCTCTCTGGTCTCTAGTTGACACGCATCTCTCTCTGGTCTCTAGTTGACACGCATCTCTCTTTGGTCTCTAGTTGACAGGCATCTCTCTCTGGTCTCTAGTTGACAGGCATCTCTCTCTGGTCTCTAGTTGACAGGCATCTCTCTCTGGTCTCTAGTTGACAGGCATCTCTCTCTGGTCTCTAGTTGACAGGCATCTCTCTCTGGGCTCTAGTTGACAGGCATCTCTTTCTGGTCTCTAGTTGACAGGCATCTCTCTCTGGTCTCTAGTTGACAGGCATCTCTCTCTGGTCTCTAGTTGACAGGCATCTCTCTCTGGTCTCTAGTTGACAGGCATGCTCCAGTACGTAGTGAGGCTGTCCACAGAGCTGGAGGCCAAGTTCACCTCCGTGGAGAGACTGCAGGAGTACAGCACGGTGAGTCCTATTCACAACAACACACTCTGTCAGGTCTATTCTGATTTATTTCAGATACTGTTGATGAGAATGTTTATTTAACGTATAATTAGGGGTTAGGTCGGTAACTGGGAAGCTATTTAGAGGAGCGGGAACGAGAATTCTGATTTGTCTGTACTTGTTTCAAATAAACCTGAAACATTCACTGTCAGATAAGAAAGCTTGTTGCAATTGATAAATATCAAGAAGAGACAGACAGGCACCGATCTGCTACATGTCTCAAATCCAGATTCCTCTCCATGCTTACCCTCCCTGCCTGCCTGCCTGCCTGCCTGCCTGCCTCCCTCCCTCCCTCCCTCCCTCCCTCCCTCCCTCCCTCCCTCCCTCCCTCCCTCCCTCCCTCCCTCCCTCCCTCCCTCCCTCCCTCCAGGGCTGTGTGTCAGAGGCTCCTAAGAGGGTAAAAGGTGTCCACATCCCTGAAGGCTGGCCCCATGCTGGAGCCATCAGCTTCCAGGACTACAAGATGAGGTACAGGGAAAACACGCCCATAGTGCTCGACGGACTACAAATCAGCATCAGGCCACAGGAGAAAGTCGGCATTGTGGGAAGAACAGGCTCGGGTAAGGCTTTTATTGTTGTGTCTGTGAAACCTCACTTTTACAAGGCAAAGATCGGCCTGTAACAATATTGAAAACACAGCATCACTCATCACAAATTGGGGTTTTAATTACAATAATAATTCGTTTTTTCAGTCGCAAGATAAATGCAACATTCTCAAAGAATACAGACACAAAAAACACCGCCGTATTTGATCTACTGTACCTGTGTGTAACGCGTATCTACGGTCCACACAGGGAAGTCGTCTCTGGGCGTGGCTCTGTTCAGGCTGGTGGAGCCCGCCGCGGGCACCATCACCATCGACGGCGTGGACACCAGCTCCATCGGTCTGGACGACCTTCGCAGCAAGCTGTCCGTCATCCCCCAGGACCCGGTCCTCTTCATAGGCACCGTGAGGTACAGCCCGTCCACTACACCTGGCCATGCTAACACACACGCTACAGCACACCTTTACACACCTGCATGCAATAGCTCTCCCCTTTGGAAGTGTGTGTATTCTTTTCGATGCAATACATCCATCTTCTATTTTAGTTGTTTTGTTATTGTGATTGATTCTATAAACCTGTCCTTTTAGATATAACCTGGACCCGTTCAACAACTACAGCGATGAAGAGATTTGGTCTGCCCTGGAGAAGACGTATATTAAAGACACGGTATGTTCTTGTATCACTTATCTGTGTCTGTGGTTGATTCCAGCCTTGTTGTGTTGTACTTCTAGTGCAACAGTGATGATAATGAGGATGATGATGATAGAGGATGCGGATGATGATGATGATGATGATGATAGAGGATGATGGTGAGGATGATGGTGATGATGAAACTTAGGATGATACTGAGGATGATACTGAGGATGATGGTCAGAATGATACTGAGGATGATACTGAGGATGATAGTGGTGACCCTGCCTCTCTCCCAGATAGCCGCGCTGCCTAAGAAGCTGCTGTCCGAGGTGGTGGAGAACGGAGAGAACTTCTCGGTGGGCGAGAGACAGCTGATGTGCATGGCCAGAGCCCTGCTCAGGAACTCCAAGGTGTGCTTCACATCTTCACCCCTCCACCAGTACCACTGACATCCCTAGGCTCGCTCAATGATTCCAACACCCCTCTATTTCAGCGCTCGTTGAGAACATTCATAAATACATTTCAAACACAACCAGACAACCCATACCTTAACAGAAAAAAACTGCAGAAACAACTTTTTAAATTGTACCCACACAGCAGCAGATGTGATACACCCTATGCTTAACACAGACCCAAACTACCACCGCAGCGTTCAAAGTTGAAACGACCCCAGCGGGGCGTGTAAGGTTTCATGTGTTATCTGCCCTTCTCAGATCATCCTGCTGGACGAAGCGACAGCCTCCATCGACTCAGAGACGGACAGTCTTATTCAGCACACCATCAGGGAGGCCTTCCAGCACTGCACCATGCTCACCATCGCCCACCGCATCAACACCGTCCTGGACTGTGACCGTATCCTGGTCCTGGACAACGGCAAGGTAAATGCCTGCATAACGTAATACACACACACACCTGCTTGCATAAGCAGTACGCACACATATGCATAAGAAATACATACTCACACACACATGCATATACCAAGGCACACATCCATATACCAATACACACACACATGTACATATGTACGTATATACACACACAAGTATATATTCACATGAAAACACAGACACACTGGCTTTTGTTTGACTGTTTTATCTCTGCCTGTGAATCCATAAAGGGTGGTCTGATCTGATCTTCATGTCTCCCAGGTTGTGGAGTTTGACCCTCCAGAGGTGCTGATGAAGAGACCAGACTCCCTGTTCGCTTCTCTCCTGGAGGCAGCCAACACGGTCAACACGTGAAGCAGTCCCAGATGTGAACACAGTCTCCTGGCTTGCACCCAGCTACCATCACTGCTGACCCGGCTCTCAGCTCCGCTGTTGGGGAGGATGGTTTTTCTGGAGGCCTGTCTCGAAAGAATGTCAAACAAAACTGGTTCCTATTCAAAAGTGTCAACAACAACAAAAACTGGTTCCTATTCAATAACAATAATAACAAAACAACTAACTTAATAACCAGTTTACTGACAGACTGTTTGACTAATCGGTAGATGAAAAGCTTTGAGACTATAGGTGGAAAAAGTTGATGCATTGGGGAAGTTGGAAGAAGCTATATCCATGGTCTCAGGCTTATAGAGGCATCCCAAATCTAGTTCCCATGCCACCCACAAAAAAAACATATTTTAGTTGAGACGTGCAATATCCCATATCTCCTGTGAACTCCACACTCCCCATAAGTTCAGCTCCTGCCAAACCCCCTCATCATATTCTACTCCCGGTTCTTCCATGACCTTGAGTCTTCTATACCAAGTCGAAAAAGAGGGTTAGAGAAGTGAGAACAGAGGTGTTGATACCGAAGGTGTTGTGATCCTGTTCTATGTGTGCATACACAGTATATACAGTATATATAAAGTTACATTAGTAGACAGTAAATAGTGGATTGATTATATATTTGATATCAAATTTATATTGTGGTATATTTTTCATATAGTATAAGCATTGATCAGATATCCACTTTAATTTGTAACTCTTCACTGGGCTCTGGGCAGGGCATTCACTCAGCCACACACGATACACACACTCACACACGATACACACACTCACAGATACACACACTCACAGACACACACACAGAATGGAACATATAGTCTAGTGGATTTGTTATTCCAGATAAATCCATAGCACATGCAAAGGGATTTGTAGATATTTGTTTTGCCTTTAGCATATAATTTTCCTGTGTTGATCTCTTTGCAAGGAGCGTTCGGAGTGAAAGACAATTTTCCCGTGTCAATGCACAGGGTTCTGTTATGTCGACAACAAAAGTTGTTTGGCATGAGTGTACTTTTTTTATTTAATATTAGTATACAATATGGTATATCTGTGAATGTACAGTACTGTAAATCATGTGTCAAGAGCCAAGATTTCAGATGCCTTGAATGAATGAATGAATAATAGTACATATACATTTACTATTTTAACAAAGATTTGTTTTTGGAACAGACAAGTGTATCTACAGATTGTATTTACATAGCTCAGTGCACTTTGCAATTATGTGTTATTTTTCATTGTTGAATTTTTAACTCATTTTGTGAGGATTGTGTTCTTGATTGATGGTTGATTTTGAGATGTTGAAAATCCCTGTTACAGATATCTTGTTGAAGCCAGTATCTCAATAAAGCATAATTTAAAGGGGAGAAAGCTTTAAAATAAAATTAAAAGTAATTCACTAATACTTAAAACCTCAACAGCAGGGGTCACTGTATCCTGTGTTACATACGTTTTGACCAGATTGCGACTGGATTGCATCAGTGAAGCGTGATGAAACTGGATGAAACTTGTTTTGAGAAAAAAACTGTGACTGATTGTTAAAGGTAGTTCAATTTAGGCGAAGTGTGTCTATAAATAATTTTGTCTTTAGAAAACAAAGCCTAATTTATTTTCTACTCTCACTCACTGATGCGTTCAGGCGTTGACACGCAGGAATGTAACCAAACCGGTATTGAGATTAGCTGGTTTGATGAATAATGCATAAACACCTGCCAACAAACACAAAGCATGAATGATCCAGAATGATCTGCAAAAAAAACAAAAAAGTATTGTTTGTTACATTTGTTATATTCTTTTTTTAATTTTATTTTTTTACAATGCAAATGCACTCTAAAGCCAGCAGAAAATGTCAGTTTCATACACTGCTCTCCTACACAAATGACAACACGTTTCGGAGAACATACAACCACTTTCAATCGAAAATTGTGAGTTGAATTTACAGAGTTTAAATCTGTGTTGCATATCAATGTTTGGTTGGGAATAGCAGGTGTACACAAGAGGTCAGCATTGGCTAGGACGGAAGAAGGTACCAGCTAAAACTCACAAAGAAGACATGGAAAAGAAACAGTAGCACGCACAGTCATTATTGCCATAAAAATAGACACTAGCAATGAGTTAAAAATTAAATTGGCAGTAAATGCTTCTACGACTTGGCCTTGCCATGGGTGCAAATGTATACACGGCAAGGTTCATTACTTTATTCCCCCGTTCAGGTCATAAAGTAGCCGTGTTTGACGATTTCCTACAAACTCAAATTAACGGAGCCAAGGAAAACGTGATTAAGTGCGCCTCGTTTGTTTTACAAACCCCTACTGGACTACAACCGATTCAGATTATTTTTATCACCCTGTCCATCCGCCTGGTAGTTTTAAAGAACAACAAATCTTTGTCAATTGTGAGGCGACTATTCTTAGCCTTGTATTACAGTTGGCTAGCTAGGCTTCTATTTCCTCATGTTTTCTGGAAGAGAAAAAAAAAACCCAAGTGAATTTTCTGGATGAAGCAAAAGTGCTTTTGATCTAGCCAAGAAGCTAATTGGAGCCGTTTGAGACATTAAACAGACACTCGTCTGCAGATGTGGCCCTTTCGTCCCCTGTGTTCTGCCGTACGATCATCTGAACCCCCCTCCTCTCGCTAACAAATCTTAAAGCTGAAAAAGCTGATTGCGATACGTTTTCACACAGGAAGTTCTTAATCCTTTGAAAAATGGTCTAACCTGAACATAACCTCTCCCCATCTTCCAAGGTGTCATAGAAGAGAAAAAACATCCAGTAGTTTTTTTAGAGTTTGTGTTTGGTATGGATGATGAGAGGCTGCTGTCTGTAAGAAGCTCTGAGTATTGGTTACACTGTTGGCCTGATGCATGCATGGAGACTGAACAGAATGTCTGCTTTCTGGCAGTGAAGGCATCCCCAGCACAAGATCTTAAATGTTTTCATCTGTTTCTGTTGGGACAGACCTTTCTTTCCATTCAAATGGATCAGCTGCTTGTGAATATATTGACTCCCAGCAGTTTCATTCATGTGTGTGTCATAGGGATTATGTTGCACTGTGCTTGATCCTGATTAGAGGGGCCATCTGCATGACATGCAGGGTCAGTTCTGAGGTTTTTTGGAAGTGAAAGTTTTGGGATGGAACTGTAAAATGACCTTTTCTCAGTAATCCCTCGAGTTGTTGGAAGATTCAGAACTTAGTGTGTCTTGTCTTCTGGGACAGGACAGATAGTCTAACCAGGAAGGACCAAAAGGTTATAAAAGGTTTAAAAGTGATTGATGTAGCATTTATCCAAACTAAGTTAGGATTCTGGGTCATGGGTTGTACACAGTAGCAGGTTTATGATTCACATGTTCAAGACAGTTAAAGTTGGTCATTTGAAATTGAACCATCGCCACTCATTTGTGGATGTGGTTTTGTGGTTGTACTGGATAATCTAATATATATATATAGCCTACATGACAGAAAAGCCCCGTTCAGTTGGACTACTCCAGGGGCATTTTTATACTTTATGAAAAAGGAAAATCTGTCCCCTTCCCTTTTCATTAAGAAAAACTATTTTATGGCCGCATCCTCAGTCATTATAAAAAGATGCCCCCCCCACCCACATCCGAAAACAAACCTTCTCCCCTGACCCTACTCACAGGAGAACTTCCACACTCTGGGACTCTGACTACGGTTCCACACTCTGGGACTCTGACTGCGGTTCGACACTCTGGGACTCTGACTGCGGTTTCACACTCTGGGACTCTGACTACGGTTCTCTAGGTTTGACGTGGTTCCTCCTGTTCCTCGCTCTCCTGTTTAAGGAAACATCCGCTGTGTGCAGTGACAGGAGACCTCTGATCTCATCACTGTGCGAAAGAGCAGAAGTGACCGGACAGTTTAGTAGAGGATGACTCAACCTTGTGACTGTGAGCTGGTTAGCCACATGAGGCCACCACACCACACAATAGTCACTCCTGGGGTGTGTGCGTGTGTGTGTGTGTGTGTTTTCCACGTGCTTCCATCATGGGAAGGAAATGTAAGATAGAAAGTGTGTGTTTGAAACACAAATACTCCCACACACAAACACACACACACACACACACCTCTTTCCTCCTCAGATGCACTTAAACAGTATACATTAGTTTGCGGTTGAATCGCCCAACCTTGAAAGTTGGTTACAAGTCATTTACACTGTGATGAATGTATTGTATACTGCTCATCAGATTCTTTGTTCCCTGTAGCATTGCTTATCAAAAGGGCACGTTTTGGGTTCATCATTCCTGTTTTGGGTCTTTAAAGAACCCTCTATCACACATACGCACACACTTCTGTAGATTACAGGCCCCTACTTGTCCAAATGGATTCCCCTGCCAGACCTGATTCTCTTCTACCTCTTTACCGTAGGCTGTCAGATGTTTTCACAACAGCACGAACCGCTCAGCCTTGACCGTCACATGTAGCGGCGCTCATCGTGATCCTTCGTTTCGCTGTGTTGGAGTCAGGTTATTTTCCCACTGCACCGTAGCCTGTCCTGCTAAAAAGGTGATCTGATTGTCATCTCTCCCTCGTTGTTCACAATCAGCCGTTGTGGAATGTAGTTTCGATTGTCAGAACGCGCACGCTGGTTCACAGAACGGCTCGCTGATAGGCCTGGTTTGCAGTTCAGTGCTCTTCCAAAGGGAGCGTTCCAAATGCCGAATTTATTCGAGTCTCGTTTCGGTTGTTTTATGTTTGAATTTGGCATTTGGAACATTTAGCAGTGCCACTTTAGGAAGGACAGTATGTATTTGGAGACCATTCAATTGATCATTGGGGAGTTCTCTGAATTTTAATGTTACTTCTGTCAAAACACTTTTATGGATTCCGAAGAAAATGTTGGCAGGCGTCTGAACCTTTCGAATTCTCTATGGGAAATGATATGATGATGAAACAGGGACGTGTACAGGCTATGGCTAAGGTTGCCCAGGCAATTGCCCGTTTGCCTTCCTCGAGTCAAAGTGCCCTCCGAGGAAAATAAATAAATAATTGTGAATTTAAACAGCAGCAGAATTTCATGTAGACCTACATTTAAAAAATAGCCACCCGAAACATTTCATAAAGTAGCCTTAGGGTTAGGGTTATTCACTTCCAATCAATAAGCCTATGGGCAACGAGAGTGGAAGTCACAAGGGGGAGGGGGGTATGCCCCCTACTCAGTTTACTCTGCGGTACTGCACGCGACCGCCACCTGAGCCTGCATTTTCTTGCACTTAAGAGACGGTCACGGTTGTTTTATTCTGTGTCGATAAAAAACTGCTTTGACGTTGTCAGAAAAGGTGAGTGTTAAGTTCTAGAAATGTATAACAAACGAACAATCATCATCAAGTTTTATGAAATCAATTAAAATCGTCAAAATTCCAGGCTCAGTTTGCCACGTTTAGCCTAAATAATCAGACGGCTAGCTTGCCTACCAGACAACCAGCCCGTTATTGCGTGCTAATTTTGGGGTAGGAAAACTAAGCTAGATGTCTGCTGATGGTTAGTTTATAAAATGTAGTTTTAACAAGAAGAATAAATGATGGAAGTCATTCAGGCCAGAGCAACTGTAGATTTTACCGTTGATTGTTCTTCAACAGGTACAGTCTTGCACTTTTTGGGGTTCATGTTGTTTTAATTTTTAACTTGTATAACTGCATGCTCTTATGGGTCTTCCTTTTGGCACTTGTGTGTGTGAACCGATGGGGTCAAACCTGTTTATATTGTTCAAAGAATGCGTTATGTTGAACCTTAAAACATCAAGTTGACCTCTGTCCTGACCTCCTCATATCAGGCCATATCGTGGTGTTTGACCTCTCATACCTCACGTTCCCATGTGCATCACTGATTGATATGGGCCTCAGGATCCCTCGCTGAACCAATAGAGACAGGCCACAGGTCCAAGACCCGCCTCCTAAACTGCATGTCGATCTGTTTTAGGAGCTTTTCCCTTAACTCTACCTATTAGTTTGGCCCGGTTAATGGCTGCACAATTTACACACACTCACACACTCACACACACCTGTGATTGGCCGGGTGACAGGTAAGGCGGCTCCCTCTGTGTTGACTGATAATCAGTGAGTGTGCAGACAGGGTAGGCTGCAAGATGATAAGATAAGGGAGAGAAAGGAGGCGCAGGTAGAGAAAGAGGAGGGGGGGGGGGGGGGGGGGGGGGGGGGGGGGGGGGGGGGGAGGGAAAGAGAGAGAGGGAAAGAGAGAGAGATTGGCTATAAAAAAGGATCATTGACCCCTTCTTTGCTCCCTGTGATTACAGACAGGACTTTACACCCCTCCTAGACGTTTTTGGCCACAGTATCCTGAACCCCAAGTAAGCTGCTTAAAATATGATTTAGTAAGTAAACTGAAAAGAAGAGAGATGGGGAATAGTGTGACAAGCCCTCTTGTACCATTATGTAATGTACTTTCCAGGGGCGTTGTTAGACCCTTTTTACTGGGGCACGTGCCCCAGTATATATCTGCTGTGCCCCAGTAAAATCGAAAGTTTGAGTTTTAACAATTTACTTTATTAGTCAGTGCATCGATGCCCGCAGTAGCCAAATAGCCACTGCAGCACGCACACAAAAGTCCAGCACACAAGTCAGAATTGAGGTAGGCTAAGAAAACATAACAAAACTAAGTTTTTAAATGATAGGCCTACTGAAAAAATTGTTTTTGACTGAAACATAAAAAACAATATTACATGAAGCTCAAAACAGTATTTGCGCTCAAATGAATGCGGAAAAAAATGGCATTAACTATCAATGTCCCTGCCAAAGTTGATATCAAACTTGCGTCCCTGAACTGTTGTATAGTGGGTTAAGCAAGGGGAGTTTCTATAGCCGAGTAGTGGATTGTGCGCAGCAAACTTGGAAGAAAAAAAGGGATATGAATAGGGGCCTGTGCCCCAGTAGAGCTTTATCCTTTATCCAAACCTCAGCGGAACTACAGCAAGTCTTTCAACAGGGCCATGATCGTCTGCAACTCTATTATTCTCAATCCAGTCGACACATTGTCACGTAATCAGAGATTTGGAGTCACAGACGAGCATGAGATCATCAGGAGATAAAATCAATCAGGGGATGAAACTAAGTAACCAGGTTATCAGATAAAACTGTGATTTGATGTGTGCTTATCAGTGGTGTGATAAAGGTGCTGTAGTACAGTACGTTGCCTTAACTGACACACACTTGGCCAAATTGCTTCGTGCAGCTTCCCCAAGAGTGTGTGTGTTCGTGCGGGTGTGTGAGTCTCTGCTGTGCCCAATCGGTCCCACCCCCCACCAGTACATCACGCACGTGTCTAACATAAACACATGGTACACAGTTGAAATCAGACAACTAATGAAATGGCAGAAAGGGGTTTAGGGGAGAGGGCAGCGGGGACAGCTCCCTCGCTGAACTCTAAAACACGGGGAGTCAGATGGCTGAGCGGTTAGGGAATTGGGCTACTAATCAGAAGGTTACCGGTTTGATTTTTTGTGCCAAAAAATGATGTTGTGTCCTTAGGCAAGGCACTTCACCCTACTTGCCTCGGGGTGAACGTCCTTGTACTTGCAATAAGTTGCTCTGGTTAAGACAGTCTGCTAAATGTAAATGTAAAACATCCAGACTTCCGCCTACTCCTTTGTCCTCCACTCCTTTCCCTCCCCAGGCCCCAAACATCTTGCCCGGATCGGCCTGTGGAAGCTCGTATGACTGGCCTTTGTCCTGGATTAACCTATAATGCAGTGTAATCATGACCCTTGGCCCAGTTCCCCGCCATAACGAAAAAGCGATACGGACGGTAAATCAAACGGGGCCTATCTAAGGCCCTTATCGCCGAATGAGTTACCGTAGCGTCTGCTTGTGCATCCAGGATAATCAGCACCACACCGTTCTCTACCTGCAGGATATGAACCACGTCTACTATCAGCCAGACAAATGCCTTATCTGTGTGAAATAAAAAGCATAGACTCAATGCAACCCAATGGGAAGCATCATCATACAAATGATTATCCACAATACATTTTAAAGAGTTGATTGGAGCTGTTAGTCTACCCAAGCTTGGCCTAGTTCAGCCAATTTTTTCAACCCAGCCTAGCAACAGACTTTGCCCTCAGCCTGTGTTTGCTCAGCCATCTATTGCTGTAATGTCAGATTCGGGGGGAGGAGGTAGATATTAGCTGACCTGACTGACCTTTCTGGTCAGGAGTAGAAGTGCTGACAGATGATGATCTTTTATTTTTGCTTTAGTTCCTCCAACCGACATAACTTTTGTCCATCTGACTGAAAAATGGGCACATCGGTGAATCCTCTCTCTCTCTCTCTCTCTCTCTCTCTCTCTCTCTCTCTCTCTCTCTCTCTCTCTCTCCCCATCTCTCTCAACCCTTTTTCTCAAATTAATTCCCTCTTTCACTCCGCTCTCTCTGCTACCTGTAACTGTCTTAGTGAGACACAGCGGGCCTCTCTCATCTGACTCTGCAGAATCATCTCATGGACCCTGGCCTCAGACTCACACCACTATCTCCACACACACTGCCCGGGGAGACAATGTTTCACAAGAAGTTTTTAAAGTGATGGAACACTGCTACACGAAAAGATAAAATAAAGAGGGATTGTCGCATCAGGAGAGCGTGTGGGGGTCGGGGGAAAGGGCGTCGAGGGTGATGTTGAGAATTACGCAAGCCTGCCTCCCCTGTTGAGTTGTGAGCATAGGGGAGCCCTTGGGTTAGATGTGAATTTATTTGCGGTCGTTTCAAGGTCAAGGGAAAGGAAGGGGTTATGGGGTTCGGACACCCAGTTAGAACGGACAGTGGCACTGGACGGTCGTGTTTTGGGAAGTGAGGCCACGGGAGAGCAGAGGTGTGGATGAGTGTGTGGTGATCTGCGGTAAAGGCCTCCCTTTTGGCGAGTCGCCATCTCTGTCATTCCATCATGGCATGGGAACAGTTTTTCGGTTACTGATGTGTGTGCGTTCGTGCTATGATTTGTGATTGTAACAAACGTGTTGATTGACAGTGAGAGTTGTGAAGGGGTTGATTTGAAATCTCTTGCAGATGCACTGTACCATGAAGAGCTATTAGTGTGTGTCAGAATGATGATTGTGGTTTGGCTTGACAGATTTTCTGTGGTGTATGAGGAGGTTCACCCTTCGACACAATAAATTTCATGTGTTTTCGCTTGTAATCAAACCGCGTCACAGCAGACATATTCAAGGAGACTTCCTGGGAATTTGTTTTGTTTAAAAGTCACACTCATGCAAGACAATGTAAGCACCTCGCCGTGTAAGACAATGAAGCTGTGTCAAATGTTTGCAGGACATGTGCACGGGCAGCATTTCAAGGATGGCGAAGCAGGCTGAAATATGTACAAGATAAACATAATAGTAATGAATCTTACCCTAACCCTAACTCTAATAAATCCCAAATAAAGTACAAAATCCCATGAAAGACAAATTTCTTCACAAATCACCCCTGTCATCCTCAGCTCATCTGTTATACCCTACCTGTCTACACCCTCCTTGAGTCAACAGAGTCTTAACAGAAAAGTGTTGAGGCAGCAAAGTCTCTCACTACATCACCCACCCTGTCAGCCTGTTAAGGTGAGCAGTAATTGCTTCTTTATGTCTCCTTAAGACAGCATGGTTAGCCTCGGAGCAGTGAGCGTAGCTCCGCTCCCAGATGGCACCGAGAGAAGAAAAGAACAGACTGTTCCTCACCTCTCACCTGGATCCTCGCCAAACACCTGCCCCCCGAAACGTTTGAGATGTTGACACAATTCTGCTCCAGGACACTTTGCCTCGATGCAAATAAAAGCCAACGTTGAAGTGACGCTGAACCAGCCTGCCTCCCTCAGAACCAGCCTGCCTCCTTCTGAACCAGCCTGCCACCCTCTGAACCAGCCTGCCTCCCTCTGAACAGGCCTGCCACCCTCTGAAGCTTAATGCTTGAGATGCATCTGTCGAGAAGTTACCAGACAACGTCATGTCATGTCTGTTGTTTGCGTTAGTTGTACAGTTGTTTGAAGAAATTGCTGTCAAGGACATCGTCAAAAAGCCAAAAACATCACAAGCGTATACGGTTTGTGATGAGCTTTCTGTTATTCTTTTAATGAAACTCAAATGTCAAGTTTAAGTCTTTTATTGCAGATGCACAAAACAACACAGGGTCAAACTAATTCTTAGGACAAGACAACGCAAAGCAACCGGGCATAACACAAACATATAAGTACACAGAACATAAATTACATCTATAATAAGCTAAAATATAGTAAACCTAATATACAAATAAAATACAATATACTAAACCTCTAATACACATTATAACCAACACTAACTTTATAAACCTATACTAACCTAGGACAAGTGAAGTACAATAGTGCATACCTAATCCTAATCAATTAGTTCTTATCTTCTATGGATGACTTATACAATCAGACTGAAAATTGCCTTCATCAACAGGTTTCAGGGGGGAGGTTTCCATTGGTTGTGGAGAGGAGTGTGGTGGTGAACTCTGTGGTCCTTTGAAAGGTCATATCAGTAGAAGGGCATTTGGGACAATCCCATGGCTTTGAGGACCTCTCAGACTTTACATGAGGCTTACTGACTATCACACGTACACACACACACACATACACAAGGAGAGAAAAGCAATCTTTTTCTTGTTGATCGTGGTCAATTGTGATGTTTTCAGTCCCATGCTCCAGAGAGTGTGTGTTTAACACGCAATCATACCGATCCAAAGAGTTTACACCGAGTAGGGTTCAGGCTTAAGGCTCAACATTGTTGAAATGAAGTTCAGTTCACCTCTTGAGACAAGACTAGACACACATCTTTCTTTTAAAAAACACAAAAATGATAAAACACAATCAGGTATGAAACATGACAAGATTGTATGAAATGCAAGATTACATTCAGATCTTACTTTACTGTGACAGGTATAACCATAGAGGGGTAGTAGAAGGTTTCCTGTCAGAACACAAGCACCACATATGTTGTGTGTCACAAGCTCTTCAAGTTACATTCCCAGTGGACTACTCTGACACGCTGTCAGTCAGAATATAGGTTAATAAATTAGGTTATCAGTGTAGGTTTCCTCGTCACCTAGATCTCAAACTGACCACGACACAAACCCAGAAGAAGTGGACTAAAGGCGATGGTTGTCGCAACATTACTAGCTCAGCATTCTCCTCAGTAGGCTTTCTTCCAGGTGTTTGTTATGGTTGAGTCACCCATTCGCAAACTGCTCCTAACTGACATTAAAAAGCTTTTAGGTAATTTTTTTCCACAAATTTTTACAGACCTTTTTCACAAGTCCCTCTTTCAACAAACATTGAAAGTGTGCAACGTCTGGCGTCAAGGATCTCCATCGAGTCTCAAAATCCCTGAAGGAGTTTCAAAACGTTGCAAGACCCAAAACCCTTAGTTGCGGTGGAAACTAGTTTGCTGATGGAGGATGGACTGATTGATCGCTGCTCGTGTGGAGAGTGTGAGCGTGTCTCGCTGCAGGGGAGACGTGTGCAAGAGGGGTTGATCAGGGCTCAAATGCAGAGATGACACAAGGGTCTACAGAAGTGGACGCTGGGTTTAACTGAGACTCTGGCAAAGTACAAAGAGGGATTGTCAGGAATGTGAGTTGAGGCTTGAAGACAAATAGACATACAGTGTGCGTGTGTGCGTGTGTGTGTGTGGCTATTAACAGGCCCAGGTAGAGATATTGATGAGGCTGTTGTTGAAGGCCACATAAAGATACTAGAAGGGGCAGCAGAGGACTGTTATTTTTGGGCGGATGTCAGGACTAGGTCAGGGTGTGTGTGTGTGGCTGTGTGTGTGTGTGGCTGTGTGTGTACATGCGTGTGTGTGTGTAGGGGAGACTTGCGTGTTCGGCTTCATTAGGGTTTCCCCAGGGGTCCACTGGAGGCTCCAGCTGCTTGGCCACGCGTGGAGCCGCTGTTGGACCGTCAGGGGTCGGCCTGTCATCCAGGCCCACGCAGCTCCGTGACGGATGGGACACTAAAGAGGACTGTGGCCAGAGGAGTAGCATTAGGACATCCTGCTGTGGGCTTTCAGAAAAGCACCGCTATCACAGAGGTAGCTTATGGTATTGCTACTGTAAATCACCAGTCAGCTCTCTTTTGGGTAACTCACAGTCAACAAAACGATTGCTTGCTCTGCCAGTCCTGTCTTTTACGTTTAAGTGAAAGGGAGATTACTTTTTTTTTTTACAATGTGCGCAAATGAAGAAATACACTTTGGAGGCTGTTTTAAACATTATCTTACTGTAATCTCACTCTCACTCTCTCTCACACACTCTCGTTCTTTCTTTTTTTCTTTCTTTCTATTTAACTCTCTTTCTACCCCTTCAAAGCCAGAGGTCTACCCAGTTCCCTCTTCCTCACACGATCCTCCTCATCTTCTCCTCCTCTCTCTCCACCTCCAGTGCACTTCCAGTCCTCCAGAGTGGCTTCATGGCTTCGTCCTGATGTGATAAATAAGCTGGCAGAAGTGAAAACAGTTCACAGAGACTGCAACAGAGGAGAGTGTTTCTAGAGCCCTCCGCACCCCCCCATACCCCCCCCCCCCCCTGCCATACTCTCCTTCCTAAGGTCCATGCTGGGGTCTGACTGTGATGGTGGCCTCTGTCTTATCACACTCCTATCATGATGTCTGTGTCTATGGGCTGTGTGGTTTTACAACGCAGTGCCAGAGATAAACACTAGATCTCCTTGGATCTGATAGTGTATGTGTTTTTGTGTCTAGATCTGTATGTATGTGTATGTGTGAGGGACAGAGAGAGAGTAGTATGTGTGTGTGTGTCAGAGAGACAATAATGTGTGTGCATGAGAGACAAGAGAAGGAACCGCTGTGGGTGTTCACATGTGTGTGTGATGGCATGTCTGTGTGTGACTGGAGATAGAGATGGGTCTGGCTCTATCAGTCCCAACCACTCACGTCTACCACACGAAAAGATTACCTCCAGCCTGAATGATGCCAATTCCGCATCTCAGTATCTCAATCTCTCTCTCACTCTCTCTCATTCTCTCTCTTACACACACACACACACACACACCACTTCCGTAGAGATGAGACCTGACATCAGAACCATGCCACCTCCCCCCCCACTCCCCTACCCCCTTACAGCTCTGACTCTCCAACTCAACACCCCGCTCCCTCTCTCCACCCCTTTATCTCAGATCTCTCTCTTCTCTTCAGGTTTTACGACCTCAGCGCTACATAAAACGAAACGCAGTTTCATTGTGTGCGACTGAGGCCCTCTCTCTCTCCTTGTCCTGATCTAACCCCAGGCTCAGTCCGGAACCCTGGCTGCAGACTAGGCAGCTGTGGAGGCAGGCGAGCCCAGCCAGGGGCTGTAAATCCTGGACACTGCTGTCCGCGCCCCCCCCCTGGCTGTTGCACCCACCCACTGAACACTACCATGGGGGTTGCGGCAGAGAGAGTGTGTGTTGCGGTAGAGCGTGTGTGCCACAGCGGAGAATGTGTGTGTTGCATTGGAGAATGTGTGTGTGTGTGTGTGTGTGGTGGAGTGTGTGTTGTGGTGGAGAATGTGTGTGTTGTGGTGGAGAATGTGTGTGTTGTGGTGGAGAATGTGTGTCACGGCGGAGAATGTGTGTGTTGCGGTAGAGAGTGTGTGTGTTGCGGCGGAGTGTGTGTGTGTGTTGTGGTGGAGTGTGTGTCGGGTGAACCGGGGCCGGGGTGCTTGCTCTCTCGCACTGTATTTGCACAGTGGAAGCGTGTTTGAGGCACTGTGGAGCGGGCCTCTCTGGGGTGGTGTGTGTGTGTGTTTGTGTGTTTGTGTGTGAGTGTGTGTGTGTGTGTGTGTGTGTGATCTTATCAAGGACTGTTTAGTGTCATGTTTTTAGACAAGGTGAAAAGTGATTAATGAACAATATGAGACTGTGTTGCGACTGAAAAGTGAAGACTGTTTATTTTAACCCATGAATACTGGAAACTTTACCTTGATTTATATCTAAAACAACAGTGTATCTAAGGTATATGTACAGTATACTGGTGGATTACATATCAAACCCGTTATATCACGTCCACCAAATTCAATAATATCCATAATGTATTATCCATATAATCTACAGTGTTAAAGACACAAAATTTTCATTAACTTTGCTGCGTGTCAAGTTCAACAAAGTGGATATTATTTTCAACGACGCCACGCCAGAGCCGCTGTCCCTTTCTGCTGACTCCACAATCATTCCAAAGAGCACTGACTTCTTTTGAGGTCCCTAGTTGGGATTCAAGCAGATAGTGTATCTGACATGATTCAGGGTTCGAGCGCTAATTCAATCAGCTCTCAGGGGTTCATATCCCTGTAGGGAGGAGTCTCTTTGACTTGATTTCTGTGTCGGATTAAACCAAACTACCCTCTGGTGGGGCGTAACTCACATCTTCCCAATCCTCTCTTGTACTGCTTGGCGGAGAGACAGTCGCTTATCCCTGAGTTACTCAGTCTTCTCCAGCCATGAGAAGACAGTTTCTCTAGTCCTGGCCAGTGAGTAAAAATTAATCAGTTGAAATAGAAGGAAAATGTAGCATGATCATGAAAATACAATTATGGTTTGTTGTTTGACGTTGTTGGAGGTGTAAAATGTATCTTTAGTTGGTGGATCTGTGTTCTGGGTTTGTGTAATGTGTATATTAAAACATAATATTCCAAGGATAGGTTTGCACAGATAGTTAAGTTCATCCCTAAAGTAAAGCAATGCCATCTAAATAGGGCTTCGCAGTAAAGCTGTAAAAACTTGCTCTTATGAACCTGCAGTCATCATTCAAACTTTTCTTGAGTTCTTGTGTTCTCTGGCTTCCTGCTGTGTGTGTGTGTGTGTGTGTGTGTGTGTGTGTGTGTGTGTGTGTGTGTGTGTGTGTGTGTGTGTGTGTGTGGTGTGGGCCCATGTGTGAGAGTGTGAGAGTTAGAGAAGTGGCCTGGAAGAGACAGTTGTGTCAGAGGCTCTGTTTCTATCCAGGTACCTGACGTCACAACGGTTAACATCCTCCACACAGGAAGTTGATGCTGTCCAGACTGTCCAAGAGAGGAAGTGATAAGCCGTCCCCAACAAGCTTTCCCAATGGGACACCCCCCACTGTGACCATGGCACACACATTTGCACACACATACACACACCACAGGCTACCTGTGCGATGCAACAGGACCCAGAAGCAGGAAGTTTGACTGTCACTGTCAACGCCATGCGTCACACTGTGTAACATCGTGAGGAAACCTATATCCTGACAAGAAACTAGACGTATTTTGTAAACAGGATATTTCAAATAACTGTGTTCTAACTTTGCGTTTGATCCCATCTTCCACAGTTGTCTGACAGTTGGTTTTGTTCTTCTGTGGTTCTGGCCCTGCAGCGGTGCGTGAATGTATGCGTTGTTCTGTTCTACTTTGTCCGTTTCAGAGCGTCTTGGCTCTCGATGTCACACTACATTCATGGCTCCGCTGGTCGCACGCTCGCGGGCTCGCAGCCCAGCCGCTGTGTTCGATTTGAAGCGGCAGGCCTCAACTAATAACAGTTGTTCCATCTTCCTGCTGGAAACGGTTTTTAAACGATTTCATCTGTCTTTCTTTCTTTCTTTCCCACCCTCTTGATGCTTTTCTTCCTTACCCAGTGTTTGTCACTGAAGCCTTGTTGGAACAGTGCTTACTTTCAGATATACGTATTATCTTTCTAATTTTGGTGAAATGCGCGTAAAGTTTTGTCCAAACACGGTGGTGTATGTTTCCCAGCAGTGTAATATGAGGGGCCGTTAACGAAATAATTCAGACTGTCCTTACATAAACACATATGAAACACATACACATTCACATATTTAATGTTCACACATATTTATACTACTAAAAACTTTTTTTTTAAACCCTAAACAGCCCCCAATAGTATAACGTGCATATTTCTGCCTCCATGAACAAGTCGTAGGCCTGGACCACAGAGCCGACACTTGCCCCCCATCATAACGAGTCTGCTTACAGAGTACAGTAACAAGGGCCGCAATAAAGGGGGGAAGGGAAGTACCGCCGCTTATAATTAAAGATAAGCACAGGTGTCTTGCAAATTTGCGCCATCACCCCTAGCCCCCCTCTGGGCTTCCTCTACACCCCCCACCCTTCACTTCCCTCCGCCGCCACGCAACTCCCTGCTCTCGGATTTAATTTCAATATGCTCCACTTCTTTTGGTCTTGGCGTATAGTGTGGAGGTCACACCCCTCTTCAGCCTCTACCCCGTCCCCGATTTCCCCTGTGTCTTTTAGATTGATTTCCCTTTTGTATTCTCCGTTGTGCACAACCGTTAAAAAGGAAATAATTTTAACGGTCTTAGATTTATGTCTCACTCAGCTCGTTGCCTCGCTAAGAGGCTACAGAGACCCGCTAAAATCTAGATTCTGCGTGTGCTTTTCAACTACTACAAAAGAGGTTTGGACGAGTCTTCCGCGCTGCACATAGAGAACATAAGAAAACACATTACTGTAGCAGCAAATGAACGGCAAGTTGCCATTATTTCGTTTGACCACCGGATTGCCAATATGACCGATATTTATTGCTGTAATATGTTCATTGTTATATGGTGCGGAGCTGTTACGGCCATAACGTGCCATTCTAACGAATCTACATTGTCATAAACATCAGGATTGAGACCTCTGCGCTAAACTCACAGTTGGATCTGTGGGAAGGGAACCAGTGGTGTCCACATGCAGATTGAGAACTATGCAGAACTATACAGGCTTGTATCAGTGGTTGAATCTACAGTAATGACTATGGCTGCTAAATTAACAGTAAGACCAATACTGTAGACTCCATGGGTTCTTAGGGCCTGACTGATAAAAGCAAGGTCTATGGTCAGTTGTGAGTGTGAGAGAGAGAGAGAGTGACTGTGCTTGTGTCTGTTCGTAATGGAGACCTCGCTGGTCTTGAACAGCGTGTGTCCCAACATCTAAGGAGATGGCGTCAAACCCAGCAAACCGCTTGTTGACTCGAGCCCCACAAGCCTTACATCCACTCTGGGCCAAATGGGGGCATTGCAACAGATCTGGCTAAGCCTATCAACACTCCTTCCACCCCCCCCCCCCTCTCCTTTCCCTGTTGTCCACTTGATCTTTTCTCTGCCAGCAGTATGTTTCTGCCCCCACCCCCCTCCCACCCCATCCTTACCCTCCCCACCACGCTGTCTCTCCAGGGTAGTCCATGGCAACGGGCGCAGGGTTGTCGAGGGCGTTGAGCAACAGCAGAAACGCGTGCTGGGGCCGTGGCCGGCTCCCTGGGGGCCCGCCACCCCGCCACCACGCCCGCCCGTCTCAACTCTGCACCAGTGGCTCCTGCCAGGCCCCAGAACTTCCTTATCTTTACCGACCTGGATGCCTCCCCTACACACACACACCCCCACACACACAGATGCACCGACACACGCACAAACACACAGACACACACATACACACGCACACAGACGCACACATAGACGCACATACCTACACAAACACATAAACACACACACGCTTGTTGAGCATGTGACTTGATCTTGGCCAGAACATGCCAGACTTCAGTAGGACTGAAGCTGTCCCAACCACTGTGATCGTCACCGAAGGCGTGGGTGTATGTGTCTGTGTATCTGTGTCCAGATGAGATCGGGGGGAGTAAATCACTTTCCAGCATTATGTTATCTAGGTTTCCAGTTAAACACCCACCCTCCCTCTCTCCACGAAGCATGTGAAGGAGAAGCTTTTTGGCGTCAAATGGAGGGCAAAAGTCAAGGCCCAAATGTCGGACCTGATCCATTAACGATGCCTGAAACCTACACCGGGATCATTGTGGTCGGAGCGTTGGGCGCCTTTTAGAACCGGCCTTTAGCTGCGTTCTAGAATAGGCCTTAAGCTGCGTTCTAGAACAGGCCTTGAGCTGCGTTCTAGAACAGGCCTTAAGCTGCGTTCTAGAACAGTCCACACGGATAGAGACCATTGAGGTTGTCAAAGGTTGTTAGTGCCAGTTGATGTCCCAGTGGGAGATGTCAACCAGTGCCTGCTAAGGGTAGAATAAACTACAATTGATGGGCCTACCGGGTATCGATTCTACAGTTACAGTCCTGGTCATTGTAGTTCAGTTGTGATGGATGAGTCATCTCTGGGCAATGAAAGCGCAGCTCACTGATTGGCCTCTCAACGCGGAGTTTGCTTCTGCATGTACTTCTACAAGCCAGTATCACTGCAACTCTGAATTCAGTGGTTGTTCAACTCACTCATGGGCCCCTTCATCTAAATTGTCGGGTAACTCAAATCAAATGCAACATCAATGTTCACCATGTCACACACTGACCCCTGTTGTCATATGAGTCATCGATGTAGAATGACCTCTGTACTTTAGCAGGTGGATATTGTTTGAACTGAAGGGCATCTTGAGTGAAAGTTGATCTAAATATACAGAAACACTGAAGGGAGAGAACATGAAAGGTCTCCAGAAATACTTTTCATTCGTTCTTTCCTCTCGTGGAAACAGTCAGGCATCTCATCTTACATTGTGTAATAAATACAGAACAGTTACGTATAGGATGGATTTTCTGTGTGTGTGTGTTGATATACAGGCTGTGTAATGGGAATGACTCAGTGATGGGGGCCTGAACAACTGATGACTCAGTGATGGGGGCCTGAACAACTGATGCGTCTCAAAGTCCCCTGCTGCAGACTGGGTGCTCTGTGTGTGCTCTGGTGTGTGTGTACTCTGGTGTGTGTACTCTGGTGTGTGTGTGTGTGCTCTGGGATGTGTGTGTGTGTACTCTGGTGTGTGTGTGTGTACTCTGGTGTGTGTGTACTCTGGTGTGTGTGTGTGTGTGTACTCTGGTGTGTGTGTGCTTGCCCTGGTGTGTGTGTACTCTGGTGTGTGTACTTTGGTGTGTGTGTGTGTGCTCTGGGATGTGTGTGTGTGTGTGTGTGTACTCTGGTGTGTGTGTACTCTGGTGTGTGTGTGTGTACTCTGGTGTGTGTGTGCTTGACCTGGTGTGTGTGTACTCTGGTGTGTGTGTGTGTACTCTGGTGTGTGTGTGCTTGCCCTGGTGTGTGTGTACTCAGGTGTGTGTGTGTGTACTCTGGTGTGTGTGTACTCTGGTGTGTGTGTGTGTACTCTGGTGTGTGTGTGCTTGCCCTGGTGTGTGTGTACTCTGGTGTGTGTGTGTGTACTCTGGTGTGTGTGTGTGTACTCTGGTGTGTGTGTACTCTGGTGTGTGTGTGTGTACTCTGGTGTGTGTGTGCTTGCCCTGGTGTGTGTGTACTCTGGTGTGTGTGTGTGTACTCTGGTGTGTGTGTGTGTACTCTGGTGTGTGTGTGTGTGTGTGAGGTAGAGGTACATGTGAGAGAAGCATGACAGGGCTTCAGAGTGGACACTGAGAGAGGACTTCAGAAATAGCCTGACTACCAGATGTGATGCACACACACACACACTTACAAAGTTAGGGTTGAATGGGAAAACCCTAACGCACTATTGTTTTAAAAACTTTAATTTAAATGTGAACCTTAACAAGCCCAATATATTTTAATTCAATGACATCAGTGAGGGTTGGAAAAGGGGATGGGGGGGTTCATTTGTCACCTTGGCAACACCTGACTTCTCTCTCTCTCACATTCAAACACACACACACACACGCACACACACCACACACTAACACACAAGCACTTGGGCTTCAGTGTACACAGCAAAGTACACAGACAGTCTTCTCCCAAGAAAGACAAATCACGTGGATCATCAAGTTCTATTTTTAGCTCCTGACAACCGCTGGCCGTGACGTCAACATCGTTCGATGAAAGTTTTATCTCGTCAGGTTCAGGGCAAAGACTTAACAATGATTCACCTACGGTAACAAAAGGTTACATTCTCTCAGAACCCACTGTCAAAGAGCAGAGGCTCTTTCCCCTTTCTCCCTCCCCCACCGTGCATGATGGTCTTGCATTGTAAGTCAATGGTTTGACTAACGATCTTGCAAATTTTAAATGTATTCAAACCCCGCGTTGAGTACACAAATCCTGATTACATCCACCACGGGGGGGGGGGGGGGGGGGGGGGCTGAATCCCAGATGAGCGTGTTGATCGACTCCTTAAGAAGCTGGACTCAGCCCCAGAGAGGGTCCTCGCCAGCACCGAGAGAGTGCATCCAGGAAACACGGACACATTTCCACATGTACGGTTCAGGGGTCACCAAGCAAGACCCGGCATCAGATTGTTCTCCCCATCAATCTGATAGCTCATTGTTCTTCAGTTGCTGGCTGCCTGGGGAGTGCTGACATTAAGAAAGAAGCGAGCCGGGCTCAAGAAGCACTGAGGATGTCTGACAGGAATGTGGCGCTCAGTGGTCCGGCTGATGAGGGAGCGAGAAGCAGACGCTGTGTCTGGATTTATTTTATTTTACAGTTTTATTATTATTTCTTTTATTTATTATCATTAATCCCTTTGGTTTTTATTTGGTTGAACTTGGGTGTGTTGTTAAGCTAAGTTTTTACAGCGTTTTCAGTGGGGAGTTATACAATGTTTTTGCTTCTGAGCGCCAAAGCATGCCACTTCAGAGACAGATAATTCCCGGGTCGACGGGCTTTGCCAGGCTGCGCGGGCCGCATCCGCAGAAACGCCAACGAACATCAGACCGTTACGACCACAGCACAGTGATCACCTCTTAATCCCTTTACCGTTACAATCCATTTTCCCTTGAATTGAATGGATCCTCACTTGAACTCATCTTCTCAATGTCCTCATTTGACTCCGGGTCCTAGATTAATTGAGCGATAGACCTTATAACCTCTCACGCCCTATACTTGTGCGATACATTTATTATGGTCTCACACAAACTACAGATAAAAGCGATGAGACAGAGGAGAGATTGAATTTGTTAATCTCTGTGAAGACTCAGGGTTGAGGGAGTGTCAGTATGGTCCTGTGAGACAGCTATCACAAAGCCCTCTTGAACAACGTGACCTTTTCTCTCCCTTTCCCTATCAGGGCCTCTTTTCTCCTGGAGAACGGGGTGGTTGGTTTAAAATAAACAGTGCTGAGCTCAGAACTAACCGAATACATAACCCTATGCACATCTGTGTGGGCGTGTGTGTTTATAAAGTGCATTTACTGACATAAGATATATACAAACTGCAGTTACTGATGTAGTTACCGTGTGTGTAACAGCACTCCTATGACAACAAGTGAGTGGAAGAGCGAGCGTGTGTGGACGAGCGTGTGTGTGTCTGTACGCACGTGTGTGGTTTGTGAAGGGTACAGAATAACACGAGACCGCAGGCCTAGACAAACTCCCATGTCATTTGCCACTGGGTGAAAGAATGAGAACCATGTCGTGGCCCAGCAAGCTAAGACAAGACTGGAGAAGAACACTATGTCTCAGAACGAGCTGCCGTAAAGTTACAGAGAACGACGGGGGGAAAAATCGCTGCCATGTGTCCTAGGACTGATCTGGCAGTCCTATGGTAACAAGTGGTTGCAGTAAAATTGATAAGGCGGTTAAAGTGCCCGCGGATTTCTCTTGTGCCGTCTGCACCTCATCACTATGATGCATCACTTGAAAAGCTGCCACGTTTAAAAATTAAAAATAAAGTAGAACGCAATCCGATCTCGTAAAATGCGCTCCAGCATGTTCAAGGTTTACAAACCGTGGGCGCTAAAGAGGAGCGCGTAACCCGAACCGCACGTAAGTGGCTGGCTGTGTAACACCTGACATGAACATGACGTTTTTGACTATAAAGACAATAGTGTTGGACTCACATCCTACAGAGTTTACTCAACTACAATATTTTGATGCATAAGCCGATGAAGTAATAATAAAAAAAACAATTCCACAGTCACGCTTTGTTGCTCTTGAACAACTCATGTTCACAGGTGACGTGTTCAAGCTGAGCCGGGCAGACGTCCAAATGACAAGCTTATCTCGTACAACTGTGCCGGCTACGATCGTTCTTTGTCTGTCTATCGAGGGATATTACGACGAAGACGAAGGATTAATAAAGTGGCCCTTATGGTCATTGTTCTCCTCACCGACCCAGTCAAATTCTATTGTGTCCACTCCACTCACTGTTCACTAGAAATCCAGCTCTTATCTGCCTGGCTGGGGGAATATTTAGACTGGTGGGACTCATAATGGGTCTGAAAGGTACTGCTCAGTCTGTCTCAACCGGGTTTGTCCAGAGTGTTTGCCCAGTTTAATGATTATCTGAATAGTTCTGATGGCTGGCCACTGGTGTGCTCCATTAAACTGAGCCATCCGTGTCCTTAGATAAGTGATCATGTGATATGGAATAACGAATATGATTTGGTGTACAGTTGCTCTTACAGGTTTACACGCTCTTATTCATCATGTAACACCTTAGTAGATGTACCATAGAGCTGCAGATTCAGGAGCAGGCATTTTCTTCTTCTTCTCTGCTCCTGCAGATGCAGATTCAGGACCAGCAACTCTCTTCTTCTTCTTCTTTCCTCCAGAAGATGTAGATTCAGGACCAGCCATTCTCTTTTTATTCTTAGGATAGATAACAGCACAGCAGATTCTAATAATAATCTGGTTGACAAAATGAATCAGATTAAGTTACCAATTACAACTGTGGAAGAAGTAACACTCTCCAGTTGAACAGCTCTCCAGTACCAGGGTCCAAGACGCCTCCTGTAGATTAGCTATTTTTCACACCAAGTGATGATATCAGCTTTCCAGGAAACCCTGATTGTAGTTTGCCCCCATGAAGAATTCTCAATGGCCAGTTAGTGAACACACAGTCCGAAATGACTCGTTCTGAGTCACGCCACTACGGAGAAGTTACGTACTAAATTAATCCTTCATGGATTTTACGGGGGTAGTGCTAGGGAATAAATGTTTCAGCAAGCGCCTCAGTTACAGGAATTTTCGTTTTTGAGATAAACCCATTGTGTTGTTTTACTGTACCAGGATAATGCATGACAAGACAGACGCATCATTTGCTTCTAGATGTTCATAGAAAGAGCTATTCACCAGGTTTAAGGAATAGTTCCTGTGTGGATGTCCAGAGTTTACTGTATCTTTGGAAAATATTCAGACCCATAATTTTGTCCACATGTTGTGTTATAGTTTTTTTTTATACATGAATGGATTGTAGATTTTTGTAATCCATTTAAAATGAACTTAAACCGATAAAAAATCACAGAATGTGGAAAAAGGAGTGAAGTCTCAATACTTGTGCTGTGGTTCTGAATCCACCACATTCAATCCAGTGGCGTGTTGTCTAGCCTTGAGCTAGCCTCACCTGTCACAACCCTTTATCATATCTATCCTGATACCGTGCACTGATTTAGAAACTGTGGCCTCTGTGCCTGGACTGTGTGCGATGCAGACGCTCAAACTGGGTGCTGGGTTTTTGGCTTCAGAGAGCAGGGGACTGTCTGGAGGTTGGGCAGCTGGGTCGCTGTCTGAAATCAGCAGACTGCACATCAGCCCATTTCTGTGGGCACACCTCTCTCCAGAGTCCAAGGACAAACCCCACTGCTGGTGTCCCCAGTCGCGCCCGGTCACTCAGGTGAAATGTTTCTCTGTCTCTCTCCGCCTCGGTCTCTCCCTCTCTCTCTGTTTCTCTCTGCCTCGGTCTCTCCCTCACTCTCTGCCTCGGTCTCTCCCTCTCTCTCCGCCTCGGTCTCTCCCTCTCTCACTGTTTCTCTCTGTCTCGGTCTCTCCCTCTCTCTCCGCCTCGGTCTCTCCCTCTCTCTGTGTTTCTCTCTGCCTCGGTCTCTCCCTCTCTCTCTGTTTCTCTCTGCCTCGGTCTCTCCCTCTCTGCCTCGGTCTCTCCCTCTCTCTCTGTCTCTCTCTGCCTCGGTCTCTCCCTCTCTCTCTGTCTCTCTCTGCCTCGGTCTCTCCCTCTCTGTCTCTCTCTGCCTCGGTCTCTCCCTCTCTCTGTCTCTCTCTGCCTCGGTCTCTCCCTCTCTCTCTGTCTCTCTCCCCCACTCTTCATCACTCCCTCCTCACTTTGTCAGCTGTGCCCCTGCCCCCAGTGGAGAGAGAGCTGGAGCCAGAGAGAAACAGACAGTAACAGAGAGAGGGGAGGGGGACAAGAGGGAGAAAGAGAGAGGGAGAGAGGGATGGAGAAAGAGAGAGAGGCAGGGGGAGTGATAGGGAGGGAGGGAGGGAGAGAAGGAGAAAGGACAGAGGGAAAGAGAAAGAGAGAAAGGGAAATAGACAGAGAGACAGAGAGACAGAAAGACAGAGACAGAGAGAAAGAGAGAGAGAGTGAGAGAGAGCGAGAGAGAGACAGAGAAAGAGAGAGAGAGCGAGGGGGGGGGGTGGAGTGGCGAGTATGTTGACCCTTACTGCACAGTGTCCAGGCTTCAGTTTCAGTATTTCCTCACATGGCTCCCAGCTGGACGGCTGGGCCGAGCCCTTAGCTCCAGTGCCAGTGATAAAGTGCATTGATCTGCCACCCAGAACAACGACCTCCACAATAACACACCCTTCAGGGATGAGAGCCATCTTTACCTCTGATAACCTGTGGTGTGGTATATCTCGGACTGGAGCCAGACTTTTACAGCGTCCATGATGAAGTGGTGCTGGTGCAGAGTCTGTCTCCGTGTGAGACTGTGGAGGCTCCATGTTGTCCAGTCCGATACTGATGTGGACACGTCGGACTGACGTGCAAGACGCCTGACGCTGATGTGTTTGTGTACGCTTGCTGCACACCCGTATCTCCTTCCTTAGAAGGGGTCAGGGTAAGTTGGCAGGGCCATTTGAGGCTCGCGTCAAACTTAAAACTGAAAGTCGAATAAGAAACAACACTTTTTGCAGAGTTTATGAGTTAGAAGACACGTGGAATAAATCACATAGTTTCACGCAAACTAAAAACGATGGGTTCTTATCCGACTGGCAGAGCTCCAAGAGACGACGCCGACCGGCGAATCAGCTGAGATGGAATGTGTTTTTTTCTGTTTCTTTCGCTCAATCACGTAACTCACTCTGACAAGTGATGCGGGTTGTTTTGCCGTAGCCAGTCAATCATGCTGACCTTGATTGCTTGCAGACATTTGGAGACATTTGACAGGTTTCTCAAACTCTGCATCTTGATCGATACGAAATATAAACAAGGACCTTAACCCCAATCAGCCAGCGCTTCCAAGCTCTGAGATTTGTTTGGTCGCATGTGTCCAAATGTTTTCTTTTGCACAACCAGTGGTCTGGCTGCTAAGTAACCCACAAGGTTAGGTGTAACAACAGTAACCACACACATGCTGACACATTGCATACACACTCAAACACAGGATCTACCATTTGGGACATTGGATTGTGATACTTCTCTTCAGCACAGTGGTCATTAACTTTGCAGCCACGTTCAGAGAAGAGGTTAATGTTTTTGGACTGAATGAAGTGAGGTGGGAATAAAAAAAAAAAAACTTGGAAAAGGTATTTGGTAAATGATTGTTGTTTTTTCTTCCACTTCTTTGGAATGAGTTCTCTGAACTCTTATCTATTCCTACAAAGCACGTTTTGGCAGGTTTATCCCTGGCCCGTAACCATGGCAACCTGAGGTTTTCGGAAGATGGCTCCGTTGGGGGCGAGCATGATGAGTGCAGCCAAGTCAAGAGCACACTTAGCAGGGTCAAAGGTCACTGCCTTTGGTGGCCTACACATGCACTCGATTCAACTGCTGTGGGGTTCGGAGAGGGGGGCGGGGGGTTCCGAGAGGGGGGCGGGGGGCTGAGGGCCCCCTTCTACACAGACACACACACACACACTCTTAGATTTGGCCTACGCCGAGCGCTAGGGTGGTTACGTGTTCACGCGGTGATCGTCATGTTGAAGTCATTAAGCACGGAAGATTGATGATCAGATTAACATAGATGCATATTCCACATTTTGGCTCTGTCACGTGGTTTGCGGTGTGAATCGATTCAGAGTCAACAGTGACTCACCCCAATCCAGGTGTTTAGTGTGAAGGCGCATTCACTTTGGCAGAGGCGTCAAAGACTTGGAAAGACCCATTTTCAAGTGTTTTCCGTCTCTAATTAACCCCTAGCTGAATATATAGTTGATAATTATGTAATGGTATCCATACTCCAGGGTCTCTAGAGTTGGTTCGTGGTCGCAGAACCCGCAGAGCAAAATATTTCCCCAGGCAAGTAAATAATCCAATTTTCACATTTTCAGCGGCCTCCCAGGTTCAAAGAGAGAGACCAGGGGGAGTTGGTTCTCAGTTCCCCCCTCTGTTTTGCGTAACGGCAGGGCCTTGGTACCCTGCAACAGCGTGGACACATTCCTTCTTGAGACAGGATGAGTGGATGTTGGTATCGTTCTCGGAAGGTATATGCACTGTATCCTCAAATGCTTTAGCCGGTCTGTGTAAATAGAAAAGCAATAGTGTGTAAGTAAATGAAAACTTCCTGTATGGGCATCGTTCTCGGAAAGTTTATGTGCAGTCTACTTGTGAAGAATGTTGGACACATTTTAACATTACGTTTGGATCAACCATATAACTTCATAGCAATGCCTATAGTAACAACTTTGTAGTTATGGGAACTGCTTATGTAGTTACACATCATTAAGGTACACATCATTATTACACAATTGAAACTTGGAATGAGGTAGGTTGTTCTCCCCAGAGGTAAGTAGATGTTAACATTGATCTTGTTTTGATAACTCAACCTGTAACTGCTCCTTTACAACATCCACTTACCTCTCGTCCCCCCCCCCCCCCCCCCCCCCGCACACTGTGCCTTCTGCACTTCTTACACTGTTGCAATAACCTAACCAAGACACTGAATACCATTTCATGACGTAGCGTGTGCAATGCTTGAATGCTTGTGCACGTGCGCATTAATGCGTGTGTGGCACTGACTACTGAGATGCGGTCCTAACCGGGCACTTCTGATCCTGCAGTAAACTATCTTCTGCACTGCAATTTTCAACTTCTTTATTTGACTCCGGAGAACGTATGGTTTTCCATCAAGACATACTTACTACATGCATTATTTGTGTGTCACATTAGATAAAGGTGCCTGCTAAATGAACAGTAAAATGTAAAAAATATAAACAGGTCAACATGTTTGACGTCAACCCTGTGTTGGCACTGCCTGAACTTGCGAGGCTCCTTGACGTTTTCATTGTATCCAGCTCTGAGAATTTACTGTCGTGGCTACGCTACATGTCTTATGCCTTTGGCGAGATGTTCTTTCTTTCCCTAATGACAAGATTAAGAGACTCTTTCCTGGCTACTGGAAGAGTGGGATATGAGAGAATGGAGGGGAAAATCACACACATGCACGCATACACACACACATACACACACACACACACACACAAGCTTCTGCAGGGAACTGGGATCCAAAAATACCATTAAAAGAGGATAGATAATGTGTGTGAACACAAACACACACACACACACACACACACACACACACAGGAAGCCTCTGGTGATCTTCTGGGTGTCTGGTATGCTATTTAAAGGGACTGATTAATGCTAATAGAATATGAGTGTTCTGTATGAATGGAATGAGTGACTAAAGTAATGTATCCCACATTGTTTGTTTAAGTAGATTACAACTTGGTGTCTTGTGTTCAGCCCTGGTTGTTATACTGTATATTGATGTTGGTTTTCACTTCAAAGACAGGCCTGAAATATTAGTCGTTTTCTACATCACTCCTTCCCCCTCCCTCTCCATCCTCCACTCTGAAGTGGCTCTGCAGAGTTTCATTCATCCTCTCCCAACCCTCTCTCTCTCTCTCTCTCTCTCTCTCTCTCTGTACTCTCTGTTCTCTCTCTCTCTCTCTCTCTCTGTTCTGTCTGTTCTCGACTCTTTAGATCTTCTCAGAAGAAGAGGGATGGTCCGATTCCTGACCATGAATGCCGTTCAGCTCCAATTCATACATCACCAAGCACTTCCTCTTTTAAACCCATCGCCCCTCCGAACTCTTCCTGAACATACACGATTGACATGAGAAACCACGAGTCACATTCTGGATGGAGTTACCAACAAGGCTTCCAAACCCGCTCCTCCCCCCCTGCCCCCTCCTTTTTCCCCAGCCTTTCTTTCCCTACTAATATACACACTCACGATACATTTATATATCATTCTTACCTGTAATCGTAAATATTACTTTATGCCCTGGAGAAAAAGTTGACACTCCCGATTGTCATTGTATAATTCACACTCTGACTCACACGCTTGTCAGTTTAGAGCTGAAAAGAGTGTCTCCTATCTGGCAGGTACACTGTGTTCCAAATAAATTACTTCCAGCCCAGTGTTGGAAGATTGATTAGGAATTGTTCCCTGTCCAGAACGTTAAGAAAAATTGAAATATTTCAGGCTCGGGCGAGGAACCAGCTCCCAGACAGTGATTAATGTCGTTATTATTGGAGAACATGTGGTTCATTACTATGTGTGAATAACGGGGCTGTCACACAGGCCAGTTGTGCAGATAAATGTCTTCACTTATCGTCTTATCAAGTGTGTTTCCAAGGCTCCTCGACTCACAGCGTGCTGTAGGTAGGTTGAGTGATACAGTTCTATGGTTGTATGTGGAACCCTCTGTGACACTGAAATACAAAGGGATATTCGACAAAATGTTTTGAATAGATGCTCTCTTATACTCTCTGGATGCTCGCTAGTTCAGTGTCACTGAGGTGTGTTATCTGGGTTAACAGGTTCTAGGCTGTAGTTGTGGAGTTTTAGCCAGCCAGAGGCAGTGGGAAAGGAGCCACGATAGACCAGAAGAAGAGATGGAGGGATGGAGGGGTGTGGGATGGAGGGGTGGAGGGGTGTGGGATGGAGGGATGGAGGGGTGTGGGATGGAGGGATGGAGGGGTGGAGGGGTGGAGGGGTGGGGGATGGAGGGATGGAGGGGTGTGGGATGGAGGGATGGAGGGGTGGAGGGGTGGAGGGATGTGGGATGGAGGGATGGAGGGATGGAGGGGTGTGGGATGGAGGGATGGAGGGGTGGGGGATGGAGGGATGGAGGGGTGTGGGATGGAGGGATGGAGGGGTGTGGGATGGAGGGGTGGAGGGGTGGGGGATGGAGGGATGGAGGGGTGGGGGATGGAGGGATGGGGTGGGTTGGGGGGTGGAGGGGTAAAGAGAGGGAAGAAAAGGGGTGAGGGGAGGCGGGTTGGATACATTGTAGCAGATGTGGAATGTCACTGCCAACACACATATATACACACACTTACATGCACGAACAGACACACACACACAAACACACTTCCACGGTCTTGGCTGTTTCTTCTCACTGTGGCTCTCAAACGTCCATGCAGTGGTGGCAGTGCAGAGTGACGGCTTCCAGCAGCGACTGTTGGACTCCAGGGGTGAGATTTATCTAGCAGGGAAAGAGGGTGGGGGGGAGAGCGAGAAAGATATTGAGGGCTGCCCCCCCCATAACTTGGGTCTGGGTCACTCCTTAACCCCCCCCTCCCCCAATTCTTCCATGTACTATCTCTGGCCCCTGCGATAGCCCCCGGTGCTGCTGTGTTAGCACAAATCTCTCGTTGCTGGCAGCTCTGAGGGGGGAGTAATGAGGGAGATGAAGGGATAGAGGGAGGGAAGATGGCTGACGGTGGACCGGGTTTAGAAAAAGAGAGGGAGAGTCTGGATGGAGGAGGGAGGCTTGAATGCTTGCTGAGAGACAGACAGGAGGGAGAAGAGATTTCGTTTTTTTTTGCGGCATTCCAGCGACATCACTCCTCTCTGGGGAAGGAGGGATTGATGGAGGGATGTTCTCTGGGTCTTGAAGGGAGGACCCGTGTCGTTTCTAGTTCATGTCTGTGTTAACTTGTTTCTTAGTGAGTCACACAAATAGTCTGTGACCTTGACAACACTTACTGACTCTCCTCTCTGAGGAAACACAGACTTAGGGAGACATTTCCTTTGCCATTTTGTGGTAGGTAGATCCAAAGATTTCGAAGCCAGTTGGTGTTGTCTACTGACAGGTGTTTCTCGATGTGAACTGGCACAGGTGTTCTGGGGCTCCAATGCCAAGTCAGCAATATCAAAGTCATATTTCACCAGTCACTTGTGTGTTACCTCCTCAGTCTGACTGGAAGCCAGGCTCACTGGGGCAAGCCAGCTACTTACACTGCAGATGTACACTGAGACGTTTCCCCACCTGGATCACAGCCTGCTTTGCTCCAGCTGGGACAGGCCAACAGAGGCCAGATGGGATGAACACCTCACTGCAGCCCCAGCGGTGGCCTGGGTTACTGTGAGTTAATCACACACACACACACACAGTCTACTGAACAGCCTACTGTCCAGGGCTGCGTTTCCCGAAAGCATCGTAAGCCTAAGTTGATCGTAGAATCCATCGTAGGACGAATCTTAGTTTTACGGGCAGTTCCCAAAGACATCGTAGCTAAAGTGTGTCTTGAAAATTCGTAGCTCTTGAATGCGCATAGATTAGCCTACTCCTTACAAAGATGTTTGGGAAATGCACGCAAGAAATATCGATGGTTTCTTTTTTTGCTCGATCGTTGCTACGATCCATCGTTATCGGGAAACGCAGCCCAGAATAAAGAGGTTTGACCCTGTTGACATGGTTTTGGGAAGAGAAGGTTTTTTCTGACCATTTGCGCTGTGACCAGGACAGGTGAGCAGGACAGGTGTTGTGTTGCCTTACCTGACCTGTTAGATGGAACTCTGTGTCTGAGAGGCCCACCAGGGCCCACCAGGACCCACCAGGACCAACCAGGGCCAACCAGGCTCTCACACTAACTTTCCACAATCCCACACAACCACATCGTAACGCGTGGCCCTAAATCACAAAAGATTATCTGAACTAATATCACATCTTTACTGCTGAATTATGAAAAGCATTATGGGGATATTTTTGTGTGGGGGGGTTTCAAAAGGCAAACAATGGAAAAGACCACACTTTTCTGGAAAAACATGTTTTCCAGATGTTCTCTGGCATGGTCTGGCTTGCCAAAATCTTTGAGGAGGTTTACTTTTAAACGTATCTTGGCGTGATGGAAGAAAAGAGAGGCTCTTTTAGAAAGGATTCATCGCTCATTTTTATGTTTAAAGTTTCAAATGTTTTCATGTCTGCCCATCTGTTAAGGAAGCAGGCATTATGAGGACAGATGCAAATCTATATGGGAACGAGAACAGTTCAACTGGAGCTGAAGGGGAGGCATCTGGTGGACATCAAACTGTCTCTCTCCATCACTGTCCATCACACGGACAGGCATGCACAAACACATGTACATGCATATATACACACAGCTATATATGTTCATGCATGCACACACACAGTTAGATATGTACATGCATGCAATCACACACACACACACATGCATAGTTATATATATACATGTAAGTACACACACTCAGGCATGCATGAAGAAACTCACACCAACCCGCATCAACCAACAAAGCACAAAAGTTGATCATGTTCACAGACACACAGAGGCATGCAAGATCCATTCAAACCCTTGGCTCTCGATGAAGTGTTGATGACGATGCTTTTATGAATTCATATCCGTGTGATGAAGCGGTTTGGACGTGAACCTGACATTTATGACGGCGAAACCGGGCTGTTCTCCCTTCATAGGCCCTCAAGCGCCTAGTACGACCTGGCCCTGACCCTCCCACAGGTACCAGAGTTTGCCTCAGGGAGGGCAGGCTTGTCCCAGTTACAGGAATACCCAACCCCCTCCAACCCCCACCTCTCCAAACACACACACACTTTTATTGCTCTCTATCTGAACTTGACACTGCGCAGAATTAATCAAAGCAAGCATGTGTTGGCTGAGGCTTCAACAAGATGATAGTTTTGGATGAGAAATCTTATCAGGCTAGCTTCGGACCTTAGCCATGCTAACATCAAGGAGATTTTTGTCTATCTTTCCCCATGAAAATATTCAAGTCATTGGACTATTTTATCATGTTAACCAAACGAGAACCTCCAATAGGCTAGTATTTGAGCGCTTGTATCACATTACATTATTACATTCCCTCTCTGTAATTCAAATGTTGGTGAAATAGGGCCTGAATTCTCTTCTTGCAAGATAAAAGACTTTAAACATTTTCTGACCATTGGCCTGTAAGCTGTTTATACCTTCAGATCAGTTTAGAGAAAGGAATTGAGATATCTCCTGAAAGGAGTCGAAGGATTAGTGTGATGTCCTCAGATGGTACGGTAATTACCAGAACATCCGAAAGTAGACAGCTAGGAAAAACTTGGAGTAAACAGCATCTTTCTTAGCTTACATTCTCTGGTGACACGTCCAACATTCCGACCACACCCTCATAACACCGTTGAGTCGAACACTGAAGCGCTCTGCACCCAAGTCTGAAGTTGACAGAAAACACAGAATCCCTCCAGAATCTTTGAGATTGTACTTTTGTCTCATCTGAGACAAACCCCAACATTCTTTTGAAAGTTGACTAAAAAGGTTTTGATCAATTCTCCAAGAGATAATCATCTAACGCTAGCTTTTGTTGCCTCTTGATTAGTCCTGAATGTGGATATTTATCAAGGTGTATGGACAGAAAAAGCCGGTGAAGAGAACAAACTGTCCGTTTCGTTGGCAAAAGAACAGACATAGACCGATGATCGGTAAGGGAGAGGAAAACTCAACAGTGATAAAGCATGGTTTATTTTTAGGCCTGATGTTGCAATATTTAGTGACGTTAATTATAGTAATAATGGTACGTTGGAGGTTGGCTGTGTGTGTGAGTGTATGAATGACTGAATGTAGGTGTGAGTGAGAGAGAGAGAGTGAGATGTATTTTCAAATTATCTGTGGTTCGTCATCCATTCAACTGAAGAATTTTATACTTCTACCTCTTTTCATACTGTATCTCTACCCGTCTGTGGCGGAATATGCCTCACTGGTTCTCCCAAGCTATCTGCCATTTTGTTTGTTTTTCTGTGAGTTTGTCTTTTGTCTCCCTTAGGTCATTTTTTTCTGGGAGTTTGTCTTTTGTCCCTCAGGTCGGTTTAGGTGCAGTACTGTGGGCATGTGTGAGGCCCTCTAGGTCTGTGAGTCGTGTGCTTGTAAAAGGGGCAACACAAATGCCATTTGAATTGATGTGGGCCACTCAAAATGACTTCAAGACATGGTTCCAGAATACTCTTTAAACCTTGAGAATGAATGCCCCACATTTTTTCACACACTGTCAGACATAAACCATCATCATTAACTGTGACCAGTTTCAAATGCAAACAACTTTATTGTAGTCACACTACCATTTCCGGTATCAATGTGTACAGCTTTGTCTTTATCTGTGTGGACAGTATCTCATTGTTTATTTACTGGATATCCTGTAATTTAAGCCTAGCTGACTGGAACTGACTCCGTTGGTTAGGTGTAGCTACTGCTTGAGATGTGACGTGATGGCAGTTTCCTCTACCTGTCCGAGACCAGACAAAAAAACGTCTACCTGCAAAAAACAAGGAGGAGCTAGAAAAAAGCGACACTGGTGGTCCCACCCATATGGTTAACCTTGAGTGCTACGGTTTTCGCAACGCTATTCGTCTGAAATATAAACTCCGCCGCTCAGTAAATATTCGGGTTTCACAAAATGTCTCTTCTCTCACCGCCTATTTGGTTGGCACGGCTGGCTGGCCGGCTAGCTCTCCGTTCTAACACGTGTTTGTTATAGTATATCAGACTGTTTGTACTTACGCTTGCCACTGTTTGCTCAGAAATCGTGTTCGTTCTGCCTTCTGTCAGCGTCACTCGCGCTGGACTCTCCACAGCTGTCACCAGCAGTGCACGGCGTGACATTAGTCGCTTAGCCATTGGCCTGGAGAAGGCCATGTCATTCATTTTCAGTCTCTCTCTCTCTCTCTCTCTCTCTCTCTCTCTCTCACTCTCACACTCACACTCACACTCACACTCACACTCACACTCACACTCACACTCACACTCACACTCACACTCACACTCACACTCACACTCACACTCATACTCACTCTCACACACTCGCAGTGCAGTCAAGTAACTACACGGTAGTTTAAATCAAATTATTAATCTGAGGAATAACACGCTGCCTAAAATGTTTACATTGAATCAAATAATGTTATTTTATTCTTGCAGGGTGAGACGGTTATAGAAGAATCCACAGTGTCCTGGCTCTTTCCGCTGTGCTGGGAAACCTTGGCATGGTGACAGGGCACGTCAATTCTCTAATCAGCAGTTGGTAGGTTATGCACACCTGCGGTTGTTCAAAGTTCACATGGGTGAATCCAATTCACTCCCTCCCCACCCACAACTCTCTCCCTGACCCTGCTATGGTCTTAAGAGTGCGTTAGCTCTGGGACTAAACTTGTTTATAAGCCTACACAAACGATTAAACTGTACATACGTTTTGTATAAATGGTTAACTACACGTAGGGGTTTCTCTTCTGTGCCTGGTTCAACCGAATTTTTGAACCACCTACCTGCAGTGAAAAGCGGCGCATACTTTTAAATTAGGCATTTTTTTTCAGTCTGGGAAGCCTGGCATTATCACTTATTTCACAACATACATAATATTCAATTAATAAACGTTCACAAGAAATCCTAGTTCTGACACATTTGGCCAGAAGACAGCCTGGCTAACCTTTAACATGGTGTTCTGATATGGTGCCGAACTGCACTGATACGCTGTGCCTCTTCATATCCTTCTAGTTGAACTTTGAAAGTCAATACTTGGATTACTTGACTAAGATACACCGTCAAGATTAATATTCTTGTCTGGGAGCCAATGATTTGTCCTCCTCGGTAATCAAACCTGCTTTGAGAACACAGGGGTGTGGGGTGAATGCTGACCTGGACTTGGTACTGTTCTTTAGCAGAGACACAGCGAGAGTTCAGAGCCTGGGTGCCGATCGCCAGGTTAACTGTGGGGCTGAAACGGGCAGTGAAAGCGTGTGTTGAGTGTGTGTTGTAGCAGATTCCTACCGTGTGTGTGTGTGTGTGTCTGTCCATATTGTGTGTGTGTTTGTGTGTGTTCCAGTCAGTGTAGATGCTGGGTGAGTCATCCTGGATTGTCCAGTACTATACCTGCCTGCCCCACCTTAACCCCCTCCTCGATGTTTAAATAGAGCTTGAATAAGCTGTTTTCATTTGCTTAGCCTTGAAAGCAAGCAGACATAAAAATAGATCTTGGCTTGGCGCTCACCTACTGACGGAATGAGAGCCAGATTAAAGGCTACAGTGAACAAAGCAAGCTAGCGAGACGCGGCAGGATTGCTTTTGTTTACTGTACTTGGGTTCAGACCGAGGAATCAGACTAGGTTTCGCAAGTCTGTCTGTTGGGTTTCATGTGACGGCCTGAACGGATGAACACCTTGTTCCGGGGTCCACGTCAGTTCATGATGTTTGCCATGGTCCAGTGCTCTTTTCTGTTTGTCTTTTGTTTGGTTAGATTAGATGTAACTTTATTGATAAATTACAACTGCATGATAAATGTACAAGGATTTTAAGTTACTAAACGAATTATTATGACTGGATTGATTTCATTAATAAATATTATACGTATTAATAATAAATATTCATCTGCTTTGTCACAGTAAGTATGGGATAATTTGATCAAGAAAATAAACAAGACATCACTAGAACTTTGTTGAAACTTTAAATGCAATTTTTAATTTACAATGCACGTTACCCCAATATACTCTTATAAAAATGCAACCAAGAGAGAAAAATGCTGCCCAGCAACATTCATACCAAAGCATAATGTCAATCAGTCATGGAAATATTATCAAATTTGTCATATCTAACAAAATGACCGACAGAATCTAGCTAATTTAGTGTTATTTCCATGACACCATACAGAAAAGCTCAGCTACGGAGAATGTTATCAGTATGCTGTTCCCTCTCCCCCCCCCCCCCCCCCCCTCCAACCCATCTTTTTTGTAGTGCAAAAAACATCTTTAAACAGTGCTTCCCCATGCAAATATTGTCCTATCATGCTGCTTCTTAATTAAAAGTTGTAGAAAAATTAAGAATACAAAAAACTTGTGAAAAGATGCTTCAGGAGGTCTTTGACTGTCAGGCTTTCGCTAAGAAAAGAACAAAAGGCGCCGTTTGGTGTGGCTGTGGTACAGAATTCTGCGAGCCTGAGGTACAGAAGTCTGTCAGCCTGAGGTACAGAAGTCTAATCAGACACAACAGCAAACGGGAACCCCTCCTAAGTAAGTCCTTTTTCAAAAACGGAAATAGGTTATCATTTTCCAAAGACAAATCCAGTCCTAGCAGGCCCCGCCCCACAAAGCTGCTTAATTACAAAGTCTACAAACATACACAATCGCTGTCTGGCTTTCTATACATTCTGATACCTGTTGCCTTGCTCTTGAAGTCTCGAAAACTGGAGCAAACTTGTCCTGCTCTGCCTTCGCTAATTAGTGAGAGTTAATTCAGCCTCCAACGCCCAGGTGGCAGGATAGGACTGTGAATGGGCCGTTCTCCCCGTGTTGGGGCTGGTAAAAAAGAAAAAACAGGCTTAAATTTGCTTTAGCAAGTGGCCTGTGACGCCACCAGAAAAGTCTGGATTTTAATCCTGTGCAAGTGCGTGGTAGTCTGGGGTGTCTAAGTGGGCCTATCCATGGGCAAACATCTGTCTGGATCTGGGGGGGGGGGGGGTGGAGGAGGAGGGGCAGGGTGTCTGATATGAGGGACAGTAGAACAGAGGCTCCTATAGAGAGATAGATAAATAAATACAGTGACTGACTTGCTCTTTGAATTCTCTGTTCGGCCATTTTGGAAACGTATTACCTCTGTCTTGTCATCCTCTAGACTCTAGAGCTTAAAACATTTTGATTGGATAAAGACAAAAACAAACATTTACATGGAGTACATCTCTCATGGCAAAGGACACATAAAAAGGAAACATTTAAATGAACTTAAATGTACATCACAATCCTAAATTCCAATTAAATGTTTTTCAATCACACACATTCTTAGAATTTCAAAAGCTTTTCAGTGAAACTTTCTACGCATCTATACTAACAGAGCAAGCACTCAGGGGCAAATATTACCACAGGTCTCATACAAAATGGATACAAATATTCAAGACGGACCTTCCCTGACTTGGTACTCTAAATTTCAGTTTACAAATCTGACAGAACAAAAAAAACTGTGAAAATATCTGACATTATCTCCAGATGAAAAAGCAACAGAAACAAACAAAAAACGTTTAAGAAGCTAGTGAATCCCCCCGCTCCCCAACAGCAGGCTGGGCAAAAAAACAAACAAACAAAACACTTGTCTATTCCCTCACTGCCCGTTGTTGTTGCAGGCGCCATTGTTGTTGATGTTGTTGTTGTTGTTGTTGGGTGCGGGGCTGGCCCCGTCAGCGCCCGGCGGCTGCACGTTGTCGGCCAAGTTGTGAGCGTGCTCTAGGAACAGGTCCTTCAGCACGCTCAGCTCCTTGCTGAGCAGCTTGATCTTTGCCTCCAGGCGCTCGTTCTCATCCTTCAGCTCGTTGACGCGTTGCTGCGTGTCCTGTGCCTTCTGCTTGCTGCGCATGCGGCTCTTCTTCACCGCCAGGTTGTTGCGCTCGCGGCGCTGCCGGTACTCGTCGCTGTCCTTGTCGGCCGACGTTTTCTTCATTTTGCTGGGCGGTGTGGCCTTGCCTCCTACTCCTCCTCCTCCTCCTCCCGGGGTTATTGGAGTGAGCTGGGGGACCTGCTGAAAGCCTACAGCTGATGCTGAAGAGGCAGCGGTTGCTACGTTGACGTGGGCCTGGATAACGCTCACGCCGTTCTGGTCTGTGATTGGCTTCTGCTGCGAAGGCCTGCTCATTTGGATCCGCTGCCCACGCTTCTCTCTGTCGGACCTCAATGAGCGGCTTTCTGGTTGTGCCCTTGTTTGAAGGGGAATGCGTGGCTGGACCGGTCTTCTTCAACCGAAGATTTGAGTCTGAATGAGGAATGGGAGAAAAACATTGTTAGCCTTCATGTTCATTTAAAAGGTCTAATCAAGGGGCAATGGTATCCCTGAATTTCCTTTGAGGAGAATTGAATTGCCATAGAGAATCAATTATAGGGATTGCTTATAGGGAAAAACGACCATTGTGGTACAGTAGTTATTCAAAAAAGGATTGATGCAATCAATATAATTTCAATAACACTACGCTGCATAATCAACTTGACTATAGGTCTAATTAGCAATCAAGGATGAAGGATCTACCATGATTTCCCTTGAGGGGAATAACCGCCTCTGATTGGTTGGTAAGACACAATGTTGCTACTCTGTGCATATGTGGCAATCCTGCTCCGTCTGCTAGCTAGAGTGTTGCCTGGTATTGCATCATCGCATACCTCTCCTCCTCCTCTTTGTGCTATGACGGGGAACTCCGAAGTCATGCAGTGCTAAGCAAAATTAGTTTCAAGGGGAAAACTAACAGGCATATTGAGAAAAGACGGGCCGGCTCAGCAAAAAAGAAAGAAATACAATTGTCTTATAAACCCAAATTATATCCGTACTGTAACAGCGACTTTGAAACCATGGTGTTCGGAACTGTTGCTGAGGCTACATAGTTAGCGCGTTGGCTGCCTTCCTTAAGGGAGTCACAAAAACATTATAAGTTGACAGGTTTACAATATCATGGACACGCTACTGGTATAGCCAATTAAACATAAACGTTCTCCGAAGGGCTCACGCGTGGGCTTGTTTGCGTACCTTCGTTGTTGGGTAACACAACACGAGCTTGTGAATTCCGTTGACTTATTCAAGCAGTCAGCTAGCCTGCTAGCATAAGCTATTAGTGAACCCTTTTTTCGACAGAATTTTTTTTTAGAAAAAACAGAGAAATCCACACCTTACCTTGCCACGGGTAGGTAATATCAATCGCTTGTCAATGTCTGAAAAGTTGAAATAATGTTCCCTTTCGTAGAGCTTTGAAGTTCGTTGCTTGGTTCTGTTTTGTTTAGAGCATGAAGAGGTTCTAGGGAGTATTGCGAAATATGTTTGACCATGTAGGGCAATTTGCAATGGTAACCAATGAGCTTGCGTGGTTGGAGGATGTGACGCGACAAACTACTGGAGTGTCAGTTTTGAGAACCAATAGAATACACAACTCACGCAGCTCAAGTGCATGAGCGTTTATGTAATGAGTTCACACACTGAAATGACTTCATTCCCTAGTTAGCCTACCTGCGAGTGACCAATATGACCATTTTGATGTTGATAAAAAATGTAAAAGCCTTACATTGTGTCAACAATAATGCACCAAGTTCACATGCACAATATTTGTTCTTAGCTTAAGGCTATTTCATTTTATATTAGGCTTTTGTTCCATGTCCTTTGAAAACGATCGTCCAGTTGAGCAAAGCTTACGTCTTACATGAGAAAGTGCCCAAAGTTTTGTGTAAAGCCTACATGAACTGCATACAAGTTTGTTCTCAAGGAATAACAACAGAATATTGTAAACGTGGATTTATATATCAACAATAAATAGCCTGTATAGATTCATAGATATCACTGTAGCCTATTTCTGAATAAAAGAAAAGTCTTAAGCAAATATTTTCAGAGGGTAGATGTTATAAGTACCTGGACAGGCAAGAGTTCAAGGTAGAATCCAGGTCAAATAACACATGCCTACACTATTTTTTTGCATACGTATGCTTAGACATATTAAGAAGTTTATGTCAACAGAATTATTGTAGTTAAATGTTATGGTTTGCAACCGTCTGACTGCCCAAATGACTGTGCACAGCTCATCTCACCACGCGCTGTTTTAGACCTACATTTCTTTGGCCAAGTTCTTAAGATTTTGTATTCCTTAGATCTCACCATATTTAACAGCATGCTGTTTAGGTTACTCCCAGTGTAGGCTACTCTTTTGATCTCCTGCGGATTGTTGATTTTTTGTTACGTATTTTGTTTATAAAATAAAGTTATAACCCCCTAAAGGCTTCCTTTAAAGTCGCAGACTGTTGTAGACCTTTGGAAATTATTATGAATATGCGAGAGGACTTTTTCTCCAAACGGCTGACTCATGTGTGCAGTAGTCAGCGATGTGATATGAGAAACACACTCCGCCCTCTACTTTACTTGCTGAGGACGGGTTCCTCACCACAACAACAGAGGGAGCTCCCAGTCCGTACACATAGCCTGCGGAAACTGCATCTGGCTGTGGCCTTGGTTTCAGTGTTTCACCCTAATCCTTGCAAACATGACACTCGTAAACTGAGTTTCGGAGCGTGTTCCATAGGTTTATAGGGTTCGGTCGGTTTGAAAGTTGCCCATGTAGACATTTAGTTTGACGGCCAGTACGGCTGCAAAGCATAGCCTAGGCATTGTAGCCTACTGCAAGACTTAACACATTTTAATATCTCTTCCTTAACGCTGATGGCAAATAGCCTTGTTCCGAGTGCAAAACAAGTGTAATTTTTAAGATCTAGCCGAGTTCAAATAATGCCATCAAATGATCAACATTGATTGAGCTATTCTCACCAAACGAGAACATTTGTGAAGTAAGTAGATAAGTAATTGTCTTCGAGCCATGTGTCCTAACCTCACGACACACAGTGGCACAGTGCGTAAACCCAACAGTTTCCCGATAACGCGCAACAGGTGTAGCCTCCCCTCCCCGCTGTTCTCCCGCAAGGGGATGTCGCCCGTCAGACGCATAATCTGCTCTGTACGACTGTCACCGTTGCAGCTCAGATAACCAATACGCTATCAGAGAGAAATTATTCACGGATGGTCCAAACTCCGATACTTTCTTCAATACAAGTTGTGCAAAGAAATAGATCCGGGCCACAATAGTTAATTAGTTATTTTTTTCTGTAAACGATGTGTACAGTTTGATAATCTTTCTCATGGTGCATGATATGAATGCTATTATTCACATTATGCCAAATCACTCTTTGTAAACTTTAGGTTGCAATAGGCAGCATTAATTCATTGTGTTTATAATGTTACGACGCGTGAAAGAATGTGTCACTTTATTCCTTATTTTGAAACACCTTTTGACAGTCTGACGAGTAGAAAAAAGATTTGCAAAATAGGCTAAGAAACATAGTATAAAAACATTCCTTAGAATATATAGAAAAGGTATAGGCTACAATCTATTTTCATGAGATTTTAAATTAGCTGTTGCAGGAATTATGATAAAAACGATAAGCAATACCATTTTCATTGCTTCTACGCCACAATGCATGTCCTTTTTGTAAAGATTTTATATACACATGTAAAGTGTTAATTCGGTTAACCTTATTCTCTAAAATACAAGTTTCATACAGTAATATCGGTCCGGGTCTCAAATCTACAACTGGCGCAACTGCATAAAGAGTAAGACCCCAACCGCTCGTACCCGCCCTCTTTCTCAGCGTGTGTATAAATAGCAGCTTGGAGGCTGGTTTGACAGTTGTGAAGTTCTAAAGCGTGAAGTTACTTAGAGCTCAGCTTAATCACTCTTGAGACATTCCTGTTCACATCGTAGCAAATCTTACGCTCCTCGTGGCAACTAAAGCTGCCGTTTAGTCTACACCTGGACAGAGCACCTGAGAAAGATCTGTCCTTTTTATCTACTAGCCAGCGCGGCTTTCTTCGGTATTGCGAGCAAGCTGGATTCCCGGAGCTCTTCGCCATGTCTGGCGGGTTATAGATACTCCATGGAGCAGCCGAATCTCTACGAGGTCGCCCCTCGGCCCCTCATGACCAGCCTTCAGAGTCAGCCGAACGCCTACTGCTACAAAGACCCCGCTGTTGCCGGAGACATCAACGAAATCTGCGACAACGAGAACTCTATTGACATAAGTGCCTACATCGATCCTGCAGCCTTCAACGACGAATTTCTGGCAGATCTCTTCCATAGCAGCTCGAAACAAGAAAAGCTGAAGATGATGAACGGCGACTACGACTATTCTCATGGCCACGGGCACCTGAACGGTGGACCAGGGGCGCAGCAACAAGTGTACATGCCCAACTATATGGAGTCCTCCAAATTAGAGCCCATCTATGACAACGCGTCAACAAGAATCCGACCGGTGGCAATAAAGCAAGAGCCTCGCGAGGACGAGGACATAAACCATTCCATGCCGCCTACCTATCACCATGCTCATCAGCACCACCCGCAGCACCTACCACATCTTCAATATCAGATTGCTCATTGCGCGCAGACAACCATGCATCTGCAACCTGGCCACCCGACGCCTCCACCAACCCCGGTGCCGAGCCCCCACCACCAGCAGAACAGTATGTCCGGCGGGTCTATGAAGATGATGGGGGGCAGCGACAGGGGAAAATCAAAAAAGAACGTCGACAAGAACAGTAGCGAGTACAGATTGAGGAGGGAGCGAAACAATGTTGCGGTGAGGAAGAGTAGGGACAAGGCTAAAATGCGCAACGTGGAGACGCAACAGAAAGTGATTGAGTTGGCTACAGACAACGATAGACTGCGCAAGAGAGTTGAACATCTCACGCGGGAACTGGACACATTACGGGGCATATTTAGACAACTCCCCGATGGCTCTTTCAAATCCATGGGCAACTGCGCTTGAAAATGGACTAGTATGATTTTGTTGGACTTTTAAAAGACGTGTAAAATGGTGACTGCTGGATTCAAGCGGTATATATGTATCATCTGACAGATTCTGCAACTGTTATTTAAGGAGAGGCCAGGCAGCTGAGGTATACAAGTGCCTTTCGTACAAAACGATAAGCTCATTGACCAGTTTGAACAGTGGATTTGCGGTTGTTTTGTGCCTTTAAAAGATTGTGTGCTAGTCACGCAACAAAACATATCAGTGCAGCTATGGTAGGGCATGATTTTAACTATAATCGTTAGCCTGTTGTTAATATTGTAAAGTTACCATCTCGATATCATTTCCTGCGTCTAATATTTGCGCCTTGAGCTATAGTCTATAAAATGCAAAGTGCACACTGCTTTTCAATATGTTTATTTTTGCAGCGAAAAAAAAGTGCGCACTGATGAAAATATCTTGCCATTCTTCTTATGCAAACTGAGAACCCAAATGTACAGAGCGTTAAACTCATGTGTGGTACAGGCTTTCACAGGTTGGGGTGATCGATGGACTGATTTATAAGCCAAAGCAACTGGTGTTTGTTATACTGTGGAACCTGCTTCATAAGCAGTGTTTGTGCACTATATGTAGGCTAGTCAAAATACGACCAAATGAAGCACATTGTATTTTGAAAATTGCCAGGTTTGGGTACTGATCTAAAATGCCTCTCAGTGTAGGCCTGTACGCTTTATAAAGTTATAGCTTTGTATTTATGTATAATTGAAGAAAAATGTGAAAAGGGTTCCTATGCAATGTCTGTTCACACCGTCGTGCTTTCTCAGTGAGTTTTCTGTGAAGCGCTGTTAAACTGGTTCTGCAGAGTCAACTTCAGTGGCACTGTCTAATTTTCTCAGAGCACCCTCAAGTATACACCTAAATTCAGTGCCTTCTGACTTCTCTGAAGCAAACTTTATCATTGGCTGAACGTCGTTGAATCGATGACATTAAGATGTATTTTTGCAGCAAGGTAAAGGAAGCACTTTTTTGTTTTTGTTTTTACTGATCCATATTGCCAAACCCTACAACTGTAAAATGACCATATATAAATGCCAAAAATTATTAATTATAATAAAAGAGCATTGTCTTATGTATTTTTGTCTTGGTTTGCTGTGTTTTAAGCAAAGTGCAATTAAAGATGACCTTTATACTTAAGTAGGCGACATATCTGATTTATAGATTACTGTGTTTTGAACTTTGACTATTCATGATTGAAAGTAGGATATCAGTCAATAGCATGACATAAGAGCACATGATAAGATACTGTAGTTTATCAATTACACTTCAAATTCTTCATTGCCAGAAATCTTTCAAGACTTAGGCTGTTATAATTGGCTCAGACGGTTAAACGCCTCAGTCGGTAGATGGCGCTTGTCTAGCTCAAGAGTCCATGAACAAAACCCACCTTTTGATATTTATAATTACTTTAGATATGTTTTTGACTCCTCTTCATAAAGCCGTCTTTCTACATACAAACAAATTTACAAGAAAATTGCTCACGAACATTTCAATAGCTCAATTAATGTAGGTCAACGTTATGCGTCAAAACAAAACGAACCTATTTCAATTCTAGTTTTGTGTAACACTCTTGCATAGTTTTGGCAGAACTCCAAAATCATGACAGGAAATAAAATTACGCTTCAGCTGAACGTCTATATATTACAAATGATTACTCGATAATGCCCAATTATTCCGAAAGACTTATATCATCCTATGTGTTTTGTTCATTCTGCTTTTTGTTATTTTAGCTTTGTTATTTAAGGTTTTACAGTGTGGGAAGACAGGACAGGCTTTTTCATGTATGCTCCCAAATCTATCAAAATAATTGTATGTGCGTGCGTGTGGGTGCATGCATTCAAGCACATTAGGTGCAATTTATCTTGCACAATCACATCAATCAGTCAAGTTATGTAATGTTATTTTATCTTTCAATCCAACAATGATCACCAAAGGATAGACAGGCTTGACTGATGCCAGAATCAATCACGTTCTTTAGGATAAGATAAATGGAGCACAATGCTGATTATGGCAATCGGAAAACCTTCACTGTACAATTTATCTACAGCAAAATATGAACCACATTTTGTCTTCTTCATAGACATTTGAGTCTTAAATAACACATTAGTGAGTAAAACATTTCTTCTAGTATCCACTTATCATCCACCTGATCATATCATGTGATGACATTCCACAAATTCACAAAAGCTGAATAATGTAAAAGATAAATAAAAATCTTGTACTTTCTTGTACATTTCTTTAGAGACTCACTAAGACTTCAGCAGTCCAAGATGGCCATGAAATCAAAGTGCAGAGTTATAAAGAGCAGAGGACAATATCATGCATATTCCATGCCTTGAGAACTTTGCTTTGTTAGAACTGCTGCAGTCTTTTGTTGGTTTTCTATGTAATCAATCGCAATGTGATTGACTCTATATTTCATCTTTGTTTCCAAGTGCTGTCTAGCAGGGTGTGTGTGTCACAGAGTGTGTGTGTGTGTGTGTGTGTGTGTGTGTGAAACAGATGATGGTGTGCTGATGCCTGTATGTGTGTGTAAGCAGAGGAAGGTGTGTGTGCCTGTGTAGAATCACCCTAGGCCTGGCCCCTGCACTGTACACCTTAGAGAGATTGGATCAGTTTCTTCCCTCTACAGTCAGTTAGCTTTGTGCTACGCCAATACCCCCCCCCCCCCCCCTCCACACACACACTCCCACCCACAGCCACCCCCCACCACATTCATTTGTCCAGCAATTCACGTAAAAAGCTCTCTTGCGATAAAAACTCCTAAAAGAAAACATGTGATGCACTGACCCTACTATCGGACTGTGAACTCCTCTACAGCAGGTGAAGACAGACACGCCGAAGCCAAGATGTCCACCAGAAGTTATTTATATCCACAGCAGGCAACCCACACGTGGCAGTCCTGCCAATTTTACCTGGATACCCACCTCCTCTGTAAAGCATTGCTGTCACACGGTGCTGTTGAGGTTGTGACCTTGCATCCACATAAAACCAGTGTTTTACCCAGCAGGGGTAAAGACCTGTTGGTGTAAAGAAACTTCTCGTGGTGGTTTCTGGACGGAGAATCTCTCATCAGATGGAAGACATTAAGTTGTCCGTGCCCGGAAGTCTAAGTCTTAATTTCCTAAAAACTAACATCCCCCAGCCATTTTTGGTCTGGTCTTTCTTACTCAAACGTTCATGTATTGTGGTACTCTGAAACAATATTGGCCTGGCAACAGCATACGTTATAACTGCATAAGTCCGCAGAAGTTGTCTTCTTTCATTCAGAAAAAGATTTTCTTCCAAAGAAATTGGCCTGGGTGAGTCCTTATGGTTTTAATGATAAAAAGGAAAATCCTGGACATAAAAAAACCATGTGATAGAATCTCTGATTGCTTTACTAACCTAAAGTTCTATTTGCAGTCTTCTACCTCTATTTGCAGTCTCAAAGTGCTCGTATTTATTGCTCGATAGTTTAGCAGGTCGAGGATTTTGTGTGTGTGTGTGTTGACTTTAGTGCCTGCGGTTCTAAGTGTGTATGTTCTATTTGACAATCCACTTTTTTTTTCCTATTTACTCTCTGATAAAAAATTAACCAGCTCTTTCATTGCCATAGACTGTGTGGAATCAACCAAGCACAATTCTTTGCACACAAGCCAAACAAAGGAAAGGATGAGAAAATAAATATTATACACTTCAGTTTCTTAATGTTGTCTGTTCAAGAACTGTTTTCCTGTTTGAACCTGCTGCTTATGCCTCATGGTTAGTGATTCCACAACAACGCACAATTTGGAAGAAATCCATTTCGTTTCCACCAGCAAGCCTGTGTGAAGTGTAAAAACGAATTAATACCAGAGAACAGTGATTAAATTGTAGTTTGAGAAAATCTGTCTTTGTTTACACACCTGAGTTAGTTGGCTTTTGTTGGCATTAAGTGAAACCATGAGGAATTGAAGAGAGATTTCACATGGTTTGTTTTGGTATCTTCATGAAACACACTTAGTTACTATTCTGTGTCATGAAGTTATTAAATGCTCAATGGATGCTGACTAGTCTCAACCTAAATCTTAAAAAAAGTTTTTAAATGCCAGTGCCCTTTTTTTGCCATGTTAACTACTCACTTACTCAGTTCAGTCTGAACTTGTATATCACCCTGCTAACATTTTCAGCACAGTCTTGTTTTTATTTCTCTCCAGCCCTTCCATTGTTACATACATTTAATTCTAACATATTGTCCTTTTTGTGGTATCAGTACCAGAAACCATGACGGTCACCCAAAGGTACTGTGATGATTAGGACGGTGATGGTGGGAAAACTGTATCCCAACCGTGACGGTGTCATGATTGTCCTTGATTAGCCTTTTTGTCCGTTTCTTTTCATTTCATGTCATCCTCAGTCATGTGGGCCTCTGACGTAGCCCACAAACGTCAAGGTGTTCGGATGCAGGCAGGTGAAGGAGGATCTCTGTATATCGATGCGGATGGGAAACGTCGAGGCCAGACAACGTGTTCATCCCTCTTTCTCGTAGCAGCTGAACATCTGGCCGTGCAGTAAACGGAGTGCGCTAACCATGTATTACTGTAAGTACAGTTGAAAAAATAAAAGTGCATGTTTACGCTAATAAAACGGAGCATTCCACTTTTATGGCATCGCAAAGACAAACACAGGCACGCACAGAGCATGTGGATTAGCTCCAGTGAGACATCGTAGGGATGGAGGAATTCCATTGTTGACTGCTGTGAACACAACATCATATTCTTCTCACAGCTAGCCCAACAAGTTTTATTGGGAAGTGAGCTAATGTTTTCAATAGCTCAGTCACAGATAGAAGCCACCGTTGACATCAACGCACCAGAGGTAGCCTACCTGCTGAGGAATTTGGGATTGAGAGAGAAAAGGGAAGTTGAGAGCAGTGAAATAACCAAGCGGTGTTTCAGCCACACACGTGTGTTAGCTGCCTCACTGTGTCCATTACGACCACCACTGCAACATGCTTTGTTGAAATTATTTGGATTAGAGTATGTCCCCCCCCAGTAGGCCCTTTGTGTGGTCAGAGAGTAGCCTACATTTCAATTCCAGTACACAACATTGTGGTGCTAGTCGACCATAGCGTTATGGTTTCTATGGCTCATTTCAGGTTATGTTAGTTCTCTCACAGGCAATGAATGAGCTTAAGAAAATATCAAGTGAGTCCAGCTCTGATGAAGAAAGATGACTCGGGCGCCGTTATGGAGCTGTGTACATGAGAGTATTGTGTTTTTGTTTTTGTTTCGATGAAACAGTTCTTGGGTGTTATTCCTTTCACAGTAATGCTGCGTGACGAGTCGGAGATGGAATCTAGGGTTACGAGGGACGAGCTCGAGCTCTACTACTTTGTTACTGTGCCGCGAGGCGTTCAGGAGGCGGCAGCCCTCAAGCCGCGTCTACTCCCCAAGACTCCCAGGCCTCGCCAGATGGGTAGATATGTTGGCGCAGCTCATATACGCGCACCGGTGGTGTCCTCGCATGGTTTTAGTATCACAAAATGCCTGGCGCCCCGGTAATGGTGCAGAATGCAGCCTATATCGAATTCCCACAAACGTTACCACAACATGACCGCACTTCCATTTCTTTCTGTCTTTCTTTCTCTCTTTCTCTCTTTCTTTCTCTCTCACTATCCAATTATCTCATTCTTTTTTCTTCTTTTATTTCTCTCTCTCCCTCCTTCTCCCCCCCTTCTCTTTCTCTGCACATCTCTTAACTTTGTCAAAGCATCACCCAGGGTTATGACACCGTCCAATTCTTAATGCATGCAATCTGATGGAATTATTTTCCTTATGGTTTCTTGGAGACAGCCATCCACACTAGTGTAAGAATATATCTGAAAATAACCATAATAATCCAACATTGTGGTCTCACCAAGCCTCATGATTTTCCATCTTGTCGGCCTCCTTTGAGGAAAATGTAAGCCTACAGAAACAGCTTTTTTCTTGTTCCTGAAATGGGGAAGGTTTGAGTTGTGGCCAGACCGGGTGTGTTCCAGGGTAACCCCTCCAGTCCTCCGGTCAGGTCAACGGCGTCTCCTCCAGAATCCAATCACAGAGATTTCTGTTCTCGCATAATCAGTTCCTTTGTTACTGTAAACTATCCTGATTGTTCCCATGAAGATACAAATGAAGGGAAAAAAGCTAACGCCAAAGGCAGATTGATTTGTGTTTCTGTTCGGTGTTGTTCAGTTCTGTGAGGGTTAGTGATACAATTTTCTTATTTTCTCCCATTTACAGCAATTAGGTGAGGAGTTGTTATTAACTTGACAATGAACCAAACTATTGTTTTAATGTTTTCAATGCCGGTAAGTTTGACATAGCGCCTTTCACACTGTCATGCTCACTTCCTGGCAAATTTCAAATGATCAAGTGAAAAAGCTAGTGATTGTTTTCCAAGGAAAAATATGGGAATCATTTAAATATTGTGTAGAATGTCGTTGACGCACCTGCAACAGAGTATTCCTCAGAATCGACGCCTGCCAGTCCTTTCATTGTCAGCTTATGTTACAGTGTATTCAGTGTCAGCATTTCTAGGAGACAGACTTGACGAGCAGGTGTAATTGTAATTGAGACCTTTTCTGTTTTCCGAACAACTCCGAGTTGTGGTGTGGTCAGAATGTGCACAGTACGGAAAACGTAGACCAGCAGATGTTTGGATCTGAGAAGTTAGCATGAGGTAAACGACCTGTTGAATCAGACTTCTAAGAACATCTGAACATTTAAATTCTGAAACAGCCATAACGACGTCCCTTCTCCTTCAAGGAGAACGTCAGTCAGAATCTTAAGTTTCCTGCACTTTAGCTTTAGAGCCCGATTTAGGGGAGAGAGTTCTCTAACCATCCAGGTCTGAGAAACCTGGGTTCTATTGCTTTTGGCAGTTTGGGAGTGATCCCTATTCTCTGGATCTACTGCGGTACCGCCAAGCGACATAGTCCGTCCTCCGGTTCTCATCTGAGTTATGCATGATCGGTTCTGCTTTCCATGTACCTTCAAACAGGCCTGGTGACCATAGGCTCTGCACAGCGGTTGCAGTGAAACCCCACGGTGTCAAAGAGTCTTCAGAAATAATAGCTTGAGATGAGAGCCGTGTTGCTGACAAGGCTGAATTGTGGGGAGGGGAGTGTAGCACGTGTTTCCAGGGTTGGCGGAGGCTGGAAGGGGGTGGAGGGCAGCCTCTCTGATAAGGAGCCTTGGGAGCTGTTGGGTCTGTGTGGTTCTGAGGCCCATGCCCAGCAGGGAGCCTCGACTCTGGGAGGCCTCTGGCAGATGTGTCCCCAGCCTGTCTGTCTGCCAGTCAGCGGAATTCCTCCAGCACCGGTATTGTGTGCTTCGAGGGCCTTGCACCAGCGGGCCAAAGGCATGCTCAATTGGAAGCGTGGTATTTTGGGATCGGTTTGGGGGAGCAGCAGAACACTCACTGGACCGGTTCTCTCTGATCCGTACGCAGAGAGGAGAGTTTTACCACAGATGGGTTTGATTGGAGGCCCAGAGGCCTGCGTTTTAGTGAGACCACCTCCGCGTTCTGTCGGTCACGTACAGAGACGCAACCACCGACTCAACGGTCCATTATCGTCACCATTGTTGAGAGCGTGTATCCGTTTGTCTACGACAAATCTGTTGGCTTTATGCTACAGGCATGAGTCAACAATCTAAAGTCAACAAGGAAAAATGGATGGTGCTTACTGTAAGTATAGATAAGGTTAACCCCCCCTCCCTTCGGTAAAATTCCAACTTTTATTTTCTGTGGTTGAAACAACACAGACTGCAGCAATACATTCCACAAGCCCAAATATTTCAAACCGCTTTCTTTTGAAAAAAAATTCTAAGGGCCTTGAAACAGCTTCCAATCTCCATTTGTAACCGCAGTTCAGCTTTTCAACTCTTTGGTTGGTCAAGCTGTGTGCTTGATCATGGTGAGGAGATGAATATCTGTCTTGGAGAGAGGCAGGTCTTTGCTCTCCCTTCTACTCCCAGTGTCGGTGGTTTATGGCCCTGAACGAGGCTGTTCCTCCCAGAGGATCGATTCAGACCTGAGGTGGCAGGCTTGGTGGTGGTGGCGGTTCTTAGGGCCCAGATCCAGGACTGAACCTCCCCAGCCTCCAGTGTGACCTGGCTGGGTGATAGCCTCAGAGCGTTGGGGGATAACTGGAGGTCTTGGAGTCGGCCGTGGGACCTTAGCCTTCTGGCTCATCGTGAAAATGAGTTGGATGATTAGAATGCACAGAAAATAAAGATTCAAATATTTTTCTCTTTTCACAGATAAAAAATAAAGCCACAGAAATATGTTATCCCAGGCTACTTCAACGTGAATTTCATCAATCAGTCGTTTTATCAGAATCAGAATGGATTTTAATCGCCATGAAAGTTTACACAGACAAGGAATTTGCTTTGGCAGGAAGGTGCATAAATTAAACATATAGGAATCGTAAACATTTTCATATGAGGTCTAACTATACTCGTTTGATCCTCAGAGAATAACAGATAGCTACAGTAGATAGAGTTGATAAAATGATATGAATGGACTTTCAGTTTGTCTTAACATACATTGCCCCTACATGCCTTTGCGTTGAGTATCCTAGCAACCTTGTGTCATAGTATTGATCTTTTACTGTGATGTGACATCACCACGTTTTCAGTGTGCAAACCAACAGGTGTCACCCACATCGAACCACTCATGCGACTTCTTGAATACTTCATGTCGCGTTTGACGTCCGTTCCTTGCGTGTTCTGGTGTTTAGTGTGTTTGCACACGGGTGACGCCCGAGTTCAGAGCTCACGCTGTGTTTGAGCAGGGTTACCCCCCCTGCCCACACAACCCCCCTTATCCTTATGTCAATGGTTAAAGTCCCAAGACCATTCGAAGGCTATCTACGAGAGGTCCCAAACCACACAGCAGGGGAGGGAAACCTGTTCACTGGCTCGTAGGACTGTTTGCTCAGGACTGATAGCGTGTTAGTAGTGCTTTGCACAGGGCAGATAGACCCTCCAGAGAGGGGCAGAAGGGCAACACGCACAGCTTATCCAAGGGGAGTGGTCTCTGAGTGGGATAAGGAAGTGGGGCTCTGGGGGGGTAGGTGGTGGTGGTGGTGGTGGGGGGGGGGGGTAGAGTACGTGGGTCAGAGTGGCTGAACTCCAATAGACCTCTAAAGAACAGGTCAGCTGTATTTTGGCGACTGGTGGGAACGTGACCCACAGGTGATTTGTACACAGTTTCAGACTCGCAGAATACAGTCACACAGGGAGCCTCCTCCGGCCATCAAATCCTTAACCGCAAATCCTCATTGACAACCATGCTGAGATTTATACGAAAGGTTACCTGTGCCGTCCCTGTAACTCAAGTTCGGCCCTTGATTCACACGGCGCTGATATGTTTCCTACAAAAGAGAGAGGTTCTGCTTTGTTGTCTTTCCTTGTTTGTCTTCTCGTCCCTCCCTCCCTCCCTTCATCCATCCAAGAGTGAAAGGCGAGGAAGAAGTTTGCGCTCCACTTAACCGCTGTGTGTGTTTGCATGTCCGCTACATTCAGTGTGATTGATGGTATTGTTTTAAGTTTAAGGTTTGGAAGGCCTGACCATTGTTTCAGATCTTGGCAAGGATGACTTTGTTGAGGAAAGAAAAGACTAGAGGGATACATGGAGGGAGAGAGTGTGTGTGTGTGTGTGTGTGTGTGGGGGGGGGGGCTGTAAGTGAATAAAAGAATTAGGAAACACAAACTATCTTTAAAGTCGTCCAGAATGCGGACGCTTTTTTTCTTTCTCTTAATTGCTTTTACCCGCCATGCACCGTCAAGATCTTTGTTTCTCAGCGCGTCATCAAACATGACTGCCAAGCCAAGCTTCCCTCTCACATCTTCAGCACAAGTCCCCCTCTGCCACCCTTAACCCCCCCAAACCAATCCCATTCCACCCTCCAACCACAGCCCTCCATACCTACCCCACCCTTCCCACCCCCAGGAAGACCAAGAAGCGGACACGGCCAGTATGAAAAACGATGTGCTTAAGGAATGTACAACACGCAAACAAAAGCCATCCAACACACACTCCTCTTCACTGTTATTCTTACAAGATGTTTTAAGCTCTGGTCTGCTCACCCTTGCTGACACAAACCACAGAATTTCTGATATTTCTCTCTCTCTCTCTCTCTCTCTCTCTCTCTCTCTCTCTCTCTCTCTCTCTCTCTCTCTCTCTCTCTCTCTCTCTCTCTCTCTCTCTCCAAAACCATCTCTCTCTCTCTCTCTCTCTCTCTCTCTCTCTCTCTCTCTCTCTCTCTCTCTCTCTCTCTCTCTCTCTCTCCAAAACCATCTCTCTCTCTGACCATCCTTCTCTCCAACCATCTCTCTCTCTCTCTCTCTCTCTCTCTCTTTCTCTCTCTCCAAAACCATCTCTCTCTCCGACCATCCCTCTCTCTCTCTCTCTCTCTCTCTCTCTCTCTCTCTCTCTCTCCATCCTTCTTTCTCTCTCCATCCATTTCTCTCTCCTTCGCCCCCTAGGGCTGGTTGGAATGTTTTGGGAAAAACAGAATGCCACAGTGCTCTGGTGGTCTGGCTCCATAAAGCATGCATACGACTGAGGCCTTGGGGACCGTTCGCACTCCACACGTTACACCCGCAAGGACTAGTGGTGTTGTTGTAGGCCTCCAAATTCGAATGTGCCTGGTGATTTATCAATTCCTTTTATTTATGCTTTTTCTAATCTGTCTCATGTTTTTCAGTGTTTGCTGCTGATTTTTTGTACCGTTTTGGTGAAGGGTCTGTTTTCTGTCTCGGTTTTTATAAAAAGCCCCCATGGCGGTTTAATTGACCCATCATGTGGGGTTTAGACAATGGCACTGAGGAGAAAGATGATCGTTAAGTATCCTGACAGACAAGGGGTTCATTTGAAACTGCGCCTGTTTGTCTAACCAGAGTCATATTTATGTGACCATGTCAGTTAAGTTCATTTCATTTGCTGCCAAGTGGAAAATGAAAAATACTATTGTGTGTACACCGTGTCATTAGCACTGCCATCTCGTCCTACTTGCGAGAAATGACGTCAGATTTCATTGATGAATTGTGTGGCGGATGGTTCTGCCGCAGACATAACTGTTTGTTCTCCCGTGCGAGTTTCCAGAGGTTTACATATCACATGGTTTCTCACTTAAACAAGAAGATGCTGATGATCTGCATCTCGTTCTCTTTACAGAGTCCTTCGTCTAACCATCCCGTAACGTCACAGGAAAATATTTCCTGCCCCAACTTGGGACAAATAACTTCCTGGCCACAAAGTCCCTCAATGGTCCTTGTCTTTTCATTTTCTTCTTTTCTTTCCTCAGTTTCCTCTTCATGTGTTTAGCCTAACCTGCGTGTGTTTGTCTGCAGTCAAGCTGCCTTAGCTCTGCGTTCAACTGTTCTTGGACGAGTCCCAACAATGCCTTCTCTGGAAGACATAAATCGCCAGCATCCAAACAAGAGAAGGACAAACCAAAACAGAGCCTTGACAGGGCGCGGACACAGTCTTCCTGGTGATGCCGTGATTGGAGGATCCTGGGTGAGGTTACTGTCGCCAGCAGCCCCATCTCGTCACAGCCTTGAACTGGTTGTGTTATTCTTCAGCGCTGGCCTCCAGTTTATCATCTTGTCGAGGGTGTTTGGTCACTTGGTGCAGTTGCAGTTTAGTTTGAATGACGAGGACTAGAGGGATTTTGATGGTTGTGTACGGATAGTGACTGTGGGACACACAGAGCTGCGTCAGGAGAAGGGGATTCACAAGCAGGCTTGTACGTTTTGGAGACGCAGCCTGTTTTAATGTGTTATTTCAACATCAGGAGCGTCTAGATGGTCCATCTGACCAGAGCGGACACTCCTGGTGTTAAAAGTAAAAGTTAGGTGAAAGTATAACTTAATTTTGTCGTCAGAGGGGTATACAAAATTATAGACAAAATCTTATCTTGGTCATGTAATACGTCATTCATCCAAGGTGTAAATTCCTCACCTATGAGTTTGTGGGATTTTTCAGACACTGTAATGCCATGGCAACTCTGTATTTTCTCAGATGGTAGACTAAAGCTGAGCTTGAGGATTCAAACTGTCAAGGAACTCATCCAGTTTACAATGCAGGATTACATCTCATTATGTCTGTACCTAGACAGTATGTGTGTGTTGGGATGGTAATTTTGGTTTTATCATCTCCCCGCCCAACTGATCCATACCGTGGGCTGCTCCATGATCCCTCAATTATCCACCTGTCATCTTCTCCCACAGCTCATTCTAACCCCAGCTATCTGCACACATGCCCAGACACACAAACACACGAATGCACACCCAGACACAAACATACACAGACACACACACACACGTGAGTACACATGCCTAGACGAAAACACAGAAACAAACACTCTTTCACCACAGAATTTCTGATCTGTCTCTCTCAAACACACACACTCAGTGGGCTGCACACACACAGACACTATTGTCCCTCCCAGATGCTATTGTCCGAAATGCCTGGACGCACGTCTCTTCACCTGTTTGTTAAAACCACAGGCACACTTTACGACAACACCTTGTCGCTTGTTCGCTGTTCCGTGCAGCTGTCTGAGATGGAGGACAGCTCTCTGTCATTGCTGTTGTCTCAGGGGGGACGCTTTACTGACGTGTTGATCGAAGGGCAAGGACACGCTTTGAACAAACCCCTCAATTGGTTTCTGTGTTCCTTGCAAGTTTCGTGCCAGAATTTGTTTTAATAGTGGGAGATCATTTGAGAGTGTATTGGTGTTTTTCCCATTCATGTGTGACATCTCTTTGTCAGATAGTCTTGTCTGGAGGGCCAGACAGGAACTGTTTGTTCTGTGATACTGACTGTAAAGTGACTCATCACCATCCGCCAATACACACCGCCCAGTAGCAACGGACTGATCCTTGGTCCCAATAACAATGCCAGTGGCATTTCATCTCTCCCCCAACTCCCTCACCAACACCCCCCGCCCTCCCTCCCTCTTTCCCACCCCCACCCAAACAAAAAGCAGCGTCACAGAAGTTGTGTAAGGACCTTGTGTGTGTGTGTGTGGCTGGCGTGCAGCCAGATTTAGTCCTCAGTCGAGTTGGTAGCTTAACTCAGCCAGGAAGAGACAGTCTAAGACTGGTCTTCTCCTAGTGTTGAAACCTTTGGCTTAGTCATGAATGGCGTGTTGTTGAGAGTGTAGTAACTGTGTAGCTGGTGCAGATGTGGCGTGAGGTGCTTTTCATCGTCCCACACAGGGCTCAAAGTCACATACACATTCCCTGCATCCCGTAGATCGACAGGAGCTTTTTAAAGGTGCTTCAGTATTTCTGTTGTGTCGTTACCTGGCCAGAGTAGTTACCTGGCCAGAGTAGTTACCTGGCCAGAGTAGTTACCTGGCCAGAGTAGTTACCTGGCCAGAGTAGTTAGCTGGCCAGAGTAGTTACCTGGCCAGAGTAGTTACCTGGCCATAGTAGTTACCTGGCTTGGGCAGGAGGAGGGACGGGAGGGGGCGGGGCTGAGGTGGGGGTTGAAACATACCATACACTAAGTTTACATTCCAGACATTGTATTCACAAGGACACACACACACTGAAACACACGTACACTTGCACGTACGCACACAGTGCATATACATACACACACACACACAGGCAGCAACAGCAGCACTGACATAATAACATGTCACAAATACTTATTACTTGGCAAATGCCCAGTGCAGATGTGCACTCTGTACCTTGTCCTCGGTAAGGGGCACTTCTGTGATGGAAACATTCTCTACACACACAGGCCCATAGTTCTGTTGGTCTCTCCACAAAACAAAAAGGCATTTTTCATGTACACTGAGCTCACGTACATTCTCTCTCAAAATAATTTTTTCAGGTACATGCACAGACAAGACACTGCCCACCTCCCCCTCCACACACACACACACACACCTTGTACAATGCAGAGGTTGGAGGATCAAAACGTTACTGTATCCCAAACCTGACAGGGTAGGGCAGGCGCCTAGAGCGGGGCTTAGAGGTCAGAGGTCAGCAGTGCGAATGTGTGAGTCAGAGCTCAGTCATGCTCGTGGGCTCCAGGTTGACACAGGGTGACGACTCCCTGACAGCTCTGCACGAGGGCCCTCCTCTACCTGACTGACAGAGGACTCTGTCTCTCCCCCCACCCCCACAGCTGCCAGAGAACCTGTATGAACAGTACTGTCCTCCCCCTCTTCCTCCTCCTCCTCTCCCTCCTCCTCCTCCTCCTCCCCCCCCCCTCCTCCTCCGAGAGATGAGGTGTACTAATGACAGGGCTGAAAGGGGCACTCTTCACCTTCCACTACAGAACAAGAGAGACTGTTGACTGCCTGACGTTCATTGATGTGTTTTTATGTTCATGTTTAAGATTGTTTCCCATGCGAAGTTAGAGTAGGGGTGGGGGGTAGTTTATCCCTCTAACAAAACAGATATTGTGTGTTTGCCTTGCAGATCTGGAACATGAGCACCTTTCGGACAATGCAAGCCTCTTTACAGTAATTATGTTCCGTTTTTCAATGCCTCATTGTTCATAAAATGGATAACTCCTAATGCTGTTCAAAGTAATTTTTTCTGTGATCAGTTCTAACCAGGCCCCGGCCAAGTTGGGGCCAAGCGCCACATCTCCGACACAGTGCTGACGCAGAAACAACAGAGTCAGTCCACTGAACATCTGGCTATAATCACAGCTGGGGGACTGGGGGGGGGGGGGGGGGGGGAAGGGGCAGTGGTGTGAGTATTTGGCTTGTGAAGAAGAGAGGGAGAGGGAGGGAGGGAGAGATGGAAGACGGGGAGAGAGAGAGAGAGAGGGAGGTGGGGGGGAGGATGGAAGGATGGGGAGAGATGGAAGGGGAGGGAGGGAGAACGAGATAGATGGGGAGAGATGAAAGAAGGAAAGGGAGGAAAAAGATGCAGAGGGTGAGGCGGAGGTTATAGAGAGCTGGAAAGTTTGGGGAATGGGGAGAGAAGGGCGGGATAAGATTGGAGAGACGGGGAGGGAGAGGGGAAGAGGAAAAGGGAAAGGGAGAAGGAGAGGGAGAGGGGGAGAGGGGGAGAGAATGAGAGAGAGAGAGGAGGAGAGGAAGATTAGTGACTAAGTCTGAACTTTAGAATAGTCCCAGGCTGAGCAGTAGAGGGCTGTTCAGCACCTCAGATGCTATCTCCCCGTCCTCAGATTGAAGGAAAAAACAAACACTTTCAACCCATTAATAAAAAAAACTGTTTCTGCTCCAGAAAACGATTTGCAGCACATGTCAGGCCTTGAGTGGTTTTATCAACACTGCAATTACCAGAAGATCTCTGTGAAGTGAAATTAGCCAGTGTAGGGAGAGGAAAAATAGGGAGAAAAAGAGAGGGAGGGAAGGAGAAAAAGGGAGGGAGCGGGGATGAGTACACAGCTGGCTCTGCATGTGGTTGAGTCTCATGATGTTCTGCTTCATCCAGTGCCTCTCAACACCTCACCCCCCCCCTCTCTCACAATCTCTCTCCCTCCCTCTCTCTCTCTCTGCTTCCCTCTTTCTGTCACTCTCTCCCTCCCCCCCCTCTCTCTCTTCCCCCTCTCTCCCCCTATATCTCTCTCCCCACGCCCCCCCTCTCGCACCCTCTCTCCCTCTCTCCTGACTCTCATGGTCATCCTCAGCCTGCTGCTTAGCACACGCCAGGAAGTCACCCAGAATGAAAACAAAACACTGGCCCTCTCAGGGACGTGTGACTGTGTGTGTGACCGTCTTTGTGACTGTGTGTGTTGAAGTGCATGGGATTTTTGTGTGTGTGTGCGTGTGTGTATGTATGTTGATGTGCATGGGATTTGTGTGGGTGCGTGTTTGTGTTGATGGGTACAAGGTTTGTGTGTGTGTGCATGTTTGAGTGTGACTCAGCTTGGGCTTGGCCTTGTGCATGTTTGTGTGTGTGTGTGTGTGGGTGAATGCGTGGGTTGTTACATTAGTGTGTGTTTCTCACGTATCTTCATAGGAACTGGATTGGCTCACCTGTGACATGACCTCAACTCAAAGCAAACGCCAAGAGGTCATGCAAGGCTGATCAAATGTGTTTAACGCCATGCAGGATATGCTATGAGCTCATGTTTGAGAAAGCCAGCAAGCTCTACATTTTTCTTCATTTTGACATGTATTCACTTGCTGGAAACTACTCCGAAGTTTTCAGGAGAAAAACATCAACATTCTGTCTTTCCCAGAACAATAAAGCTGTAATATTTTATTGTAGGACCACTGGACACAATCCACATGGGCTTGAATTAATATTTGGATGAATGAATTGACATTGTGTGGCAGATGGCAGGGAGAGGTGAGGTGAGGGGTTACTGAGGGACGGTACCTGGCAGATCGTAGGATTCACTCCTGAGCCATGTAGGGACTTCCTGCAGCAACAAGACAGGCTGGGTCTCGTTGAGCGAATCATCGATTGAGTGTTCGCATATAAGAAGGGAGCGTAAACCAGAAACTGTGATGTGGATGTATGTAGGGATGTGACAGATTAAATATACATCTGCATTCAAATTGGACTGTGTGTGCCGGTTTGTTATTGAGGTTGATGGTGTGGTCCCCACACCCCTTAACCTGCTACAGACTGATGGCTGATGGCTGAGCGGTGAGGGAGTCGAGCTAGTAATCAGAAGGTTGCCGGATCGATTCCCCACCGTGCCAAATGACATTGTGTCCTTGGGCAAGGCACTTCACCCTACTTGCCTCGGGGGGAATGTCCCTGTACTTACTGTAAGTCGCTCTGGATAAGAGCGTCTGCTAAATGACAAAAAAATGTAAAAAAAATGTAAACACACTCAATCACCTCTCCCTTCACCTCTGCCTACCATCTGCCACAATAGACAGTTGATAACTGATTTTAATCTGTTGGCACCAAAGTTGATCCAATTGGGACACATTCAGGTCCTTTTCCTTAACTCTGTATCATGTTAGGACCAGTGGCGGTTTGAATGCTTCTGTCTCAGAAATTCTCAGGTCTCATGAGAGCTGATGTGTCAGGAAACTCCGTTCTTTGAAGAATGTTTTTCTGTTTCTGTTTTCTTATATCTGTGATTGTCTTATCAAACGAATGGTTAACCGAACCAGTAATCCTACCTTGCCCTGCCCTGCCCTGGATGATGACCTGCTTGGATTTATTGAACGTACAGGCGTGTGTGTTTTTGTGTGCGGGTGAGAGAGCAGTGTGTGTGTGTGTGTGTGTGTGTGTGTGTGTGTGCGTGTGTGTGTGTGCGTGTGTGTGTGCGTGTGTGTGTGTGTGTGTGTGTGTGTGTGTGTGTGTGAGAGAGAGAGAGCGCAGTGTGTGTGTGTTGTGTGAGAGAGAGAGACATAGAGAGCAGGGGTGTGTGTGTGTGAGTGAGAGAGAGCGAGGTGTGTGTTTGTGTGGGTGAGTGAGTGAGAGAATGGGGTGTGTGTGAGATAAAGGTGTGTGGGAAGTTTAGTGTGTGTGTGTTGAGTGTGTGCAGCATTACAGGGAGTTGTGTTGGTGTGAGCTGACTGTTGGGAGTCCAGAGAGATTTGTGTCGACTGTGTAAAATGTGCAGTTGTGTTGGTGCAGCGCCTGTAGATTCCACTGTGGTCAGAATGCTATGTCAGCCCTTCATCCTCACCAGCACCACTGTACGACTCACAGCACCGTCAAATGGAACATGGGAAAGGACAGACCCACACACACACGCGCTGACACACTGTCACACACAGACGCACACAGACAGACGCACACACATACACATACACAGACCCACACACTGTCACACACACACAAACGCATGCAGATGTATGGTTATTCAGTGAAATGAAAAGATGTGGTCTGTAGCTGGTTCTCTCAGACACAGCATGTGGTCCTTGTCTGAGGGAGAGGAACAGGATATCTGTTTAGCTTCATGCTTCACATACCACGTTTCTCATGGACTTGTGTCCCTGTGTTCAGACTAAAGAAGGAATTAAACAAATATTCTGTCCCTTGCTTGATTTCTTATGTGACCAATTAAAAGCTCTAACCCTCATGTCTCTCTTTACATTTCTCACTACACAGATGAAGCTAAGTCATGCTTACACGTCTAAGACTACTTGAAGTCTATAGTCTTTAGTCCAAAGTCAGACCTGCAGTCTTTAGACCAGGACTAGGCCTGCAGTCTGTCATCTAGGGCTAGGCCTGCAGTCTGGAGTCCAACCCTATGTTCTTTAATTCAAGACTAGGCTTTAGGACGAGTCTTGAGTTGAACTGGAGTCGTTTGTCCCTGAATCTTGCTAGTCCAGTCTTCAGACCCCCCAGCAGGGTTAGGTGACTACACCACTGGCTCTCTGTCTGACCAGCCCCCTGCTGTCCCACTCAGGGCCCTTGTTCCCCCCCCCCCCCCCTGGCCCCCTTCCCACCTCCCACTTCCTGTCATTTTGTCTGCAGCCCTGAAACTGAGTCTCCCCTTCCCAGCCCCCCCCCCCCCCCCCCTCCCCCAGTCACACAACCCCTTCCCTCTCCCCTTCAAGCCAGTCCCTGAGCCAGCCTCTGGTAATCTGCCTGGACTACAATAATCTCTGCAATTGTGGCCTGTCATCAGGATACATTGCTCAGCCACAAACCAGTCAATCCATAGTGGATAAAGATCTAGACATGCCACGCTATTGTTCTTTGTGTTTGCTCAGTGAGCAGCAGACGTGCTCTGTGGCAAGTTTTAGTCCTGCTAAAATAGGCCTAAAATTGACTATAAATAGTTGTTCTCATAAAGAAATAGTGTGTGTGTGTGTGTGTGTGTGTGTGTGTGTGTGTGTGTGGGCATACACGTACAGATATGCACTGCTATTGTTTGTGAACAAGGGAGAGGACGTGTGAGTGTGTCTGACTGTGTGTGTCTGTGTGTGCATGTTTGTTTGTGCCTGTGTGTGTGTCTGTGTGTGTGTTTGTGTGGGTATGTGTCCTGGGCACCCCCCTCTCAGGTCTTGGGAGAGGCAGGGAGAGTGTGAGGTCTGGGCTGACTAGACAACCAGTCAGAGGAGCCCTTACAGGATCACATGATCTGAGGGGCCCTCACAGGATCACATGATCTGAGGGGCCCTGACAGGATCACATGATCTGAGGGGCCCTCACAGGATCACATGATCTGAGGGGCCCTGACAGGATCACATGATCTGAGGGGCCCTCACAGGATCACATGATCTGAGGGGGCCTCACAGGATCACATGATCTGAGGGGCTCTCACAGGATCACATGA